>NC_092108.1:35450829-35718254 GCF_045679555.1 Salvelinus alpinus
AGGGTCTGCTATACAAATTGATGGAAAGTGGTGTTGGGGGTAAAACATACGACATTATAAAATCCATGTACACAAACAACAAGTGTGCGGTTAAAATTGGCAAAAAACACACACATTTCTTCACACAGGGTCGTGGGGTGAGACAGGGATGCAGCTTAAGCCCCACCCTCTTCAACATATATATCAACGAATTGGCGCGGGCACTAGAACAGTCTGCAGCACCCGGTCTCACCCTACTAGAATCCGAAGTCAAATGTCTACTGTTTGCTGATGATCTGGTGCTTCTGTCACCAACCAAGGAGGGCCTACAGCAGCACCTAGATCTTCTGCACAGATTCTGTCAGACCTGGGCCCTGACAGTAAATCTCAGTAAGACCAAAATAATGGTGTTCCAAAAAAGGTCCAGTCACCAGGACCACAAATTCCATCTAGACACCGTTGCCCTAGAGCACACAAAAAAACTATACATACCTCGGCCTAAACATCAGCACCACAGGTAACTTCCACAAAGCTGTGAACGATCTGAGAGACAAGGCAAGAAGGGCCTTCTATGCCATCAAAAGGAACATAAATTTCAACATACCAATTAGGATCTGGCTAAAAATACTTGAATCAGTCAGAGCCCATTGCCCTTTATGGTTGTGAGGTCTGGGGTCCGCTCACCAACCAAGATTTCACAAAATGGGACAAACACCAAATTGAGACTCTGCATGCAGAATTCTGCAAAAATATCCTCTGTGTACAACGTAGAACACCAAATAATGCATGCAGAGCAGAATTAGGCCGATACCCACTAATTATCAAAATCCAGAAAAGAGCCGTTAAATTCTACAACCACCTAAAAGGAAGCGATTCCCAAACCTTCCATAACAAAGCCATCACCTACAGAGAGATGAACCTGGAGAAGAGTCCCCTAAGCAAGCTGGTCCTAGGGCTCTGTTCACAAACACACCCCACAGAGCCCCAGGACAACAGCACAATTAGACCCAACCAAATCATGAGAAAACAAAAAGATAATTACTTGACACATTGGAAAGAATTAACAAAAAAACAGAGCAAACTAGAATGCTATTTGGCCCTAAACAGAGAGTACACAGTGGCAGAATACCTGACCACTGTGACTGACCCAAACTTAAGGAAAGCTTTGACTATGTACAGACTCAGTGAGCATAGCCTTGCTATTGAGAAAGGCCGCCGTAGGCAGACATGGCTCTCAAGAGAAGACAGGCTATGTGCACACTGCCCACAAAATGAGGTGGAAACTGAGCTGCACTTCCTAACCTCCTGCCCAATGTATGACCATATTAGAGAGACATATTTCCCTCAGATTACACAGATCCACAAAGAATTTGAAAACAAATCCAATTTTGATAAACTCCCATATCTACTGGGAGAAATTCCACAGTGTGCCATCACAGCAGCAAGATTTGTGACCTGTTGCCACAAGAAAAGGGCAACCAGTGAAGAACAAACACCATTGTAAATACAACCCATATTTATGCTTATTTATTTTAACTTGTGTGCTTTAACCATTTGTACATTGTTACAACACTGTATATATATAATATAACATTTGTAATGTCTTTATTGTTTTGAAACTTCTGTATGTGTAATGTTTACTGTTAATTTGTATTGTTTATTTCACTTTTGTATAATATCTACCTCACTTGCTTTGGCAATGTTAACACATGTTTCCCATGCCAATAAAGCCCCTTGAATTGAATTGAATTGAGAGAGAGAGCGAGAGACAAAGACAAAGAGAGAGAGACACAGAGAGAGAGAGAGAGAGACATAGACAGGAGATTCATGTCACATCTCTCCAATGCTTATACAGAGTGCCCCCATCTGGACACTAGCAATACACTCGTCCCCCACTCACCTCTGAGTCTTCGTCTCTGGCATGTTGTTTCCCTGACACCCGCTGGACTTCCTTCGTCCCTTTGTAGAACTCCCTCACCCTCAACCCCATCTCCTCTGTCTCCCTGCGTAGGGTGTCGTAGTCTGGGGCCGGGGCCGAGGGCCTTCCTGGACCCCCTTGGGAGTCAGTCTCACGTTCCTCCCCACCATCCTTCACAATGTCCTCCAAGTCATCTTCATCTAGCTCCTCTTCCTTCTCCTCCTCCTCCTTTGTTTCTATCAGTGTTTTACTAAAGTGGTCTGGGCCATATAGGAACTTCATAGTCTCCTCAGTCATCCATTCAGTGAAGGTCCTCCTTAGGCCTTCTAGAAGGTTCAGCCGGACCGAGACAGGTTTAGTCCCGGCTTCGTGGCACTTGAGGAGCCCCCGGAGCCCCTGGGCTCCCCTTCTGCTCATGCCCACCTGGGTGATGTTGATGCCAGGCTGGGTGGGCTGTGCTGGGTCTCCCTGTGGACTGCGGTTTAGAGCTGGGTCTTGATTCTGTACACTGCAGGCTGTTAGTGCAGGAGACGTAGCTGTGGCTGGGTCTCGATCCTGTATTGTAACTTGGCTCAATAGCTCTGCGGCTTCCTCCATAGACTGGCCCTCTGGCGAGCCTCTCTCTCCCAGGAAAGATTGCTGCTCACTCTGGTGGTTCGTATCTGTGGTGTGCTGTTGGTGTCCATCTGTGCCATTGCTTGGCTTCCTTTGTGCTTTCTGTGATTCTTCTGTATTCTCCTCCTCGTCTTCCGCCTCGTTTGTTTGTATTTGGTTGGGCACCGTTGTGTCCTTCCCTCCCGACCTTCTCTCCTTGTCCTCCCCCTCTCCAGGTTCCCTACCCTGCCCTTCGGCGGTGCGCTTGGGCAGATCGCCCCAGTGCACCCTGGGTCCCCGTCGCTGGGAGACCACGCTTGAGACAAAGTCGTGTTCTGTGTCGCTGTCGTCGCTGTGGCCGGCTGTAGGGGAGCGCCTGGGGTCCTCTGGGGCCTCTGGGGACACGGAGTCCAAGGGAATGGGGTTCTCCACATCGTCCTCTCTGAGACGCCTCTCAGCCAGCCTCACCTCCTCTCCGGTGCTACCGCTAAACAGAGGGGGAGGGAATCCGGGGGAAGTCAGTCAGTCAAGCAAATCACTCAATCGATATATCCATGGTTCCGTAGTTTAAAAAAAAAGTGATGTTCACAGTCTGCGAATTATTGCATTTTTATGCCGTAAACGATTGAGGAATGGATTTGATAAATGGATCGATACCTATCCATCCATCCACACCTTCTAAATCAGTTGAATGACAGCTCCACATCGTATCAATTCATCCAGACTGAATGACATTGTGGGAAAAAGTTATGTACATACCCATCTCCTTTCTTCATTAATTTCACATCGGGGGGGCTGCAAATGATGAGAGGAGTTAACGTTTAGGTCAAATATACACTGCTCAAAAAAATAAAGGGAACACTTAAACAACACAATGTAACTCCAAGTCAATCACACTTCTGTGAAATCAAACTGTCCACTTAGGAAGCAACACTGATTGACAATAAATTTCACATGCTGTTGTGCAAATGGAATAGACAAAAGGTGGAAATTATAGGCAATTAGCAAGACACCCCCAATAAAGGAGTGGTTCTGCAGGTGGTGACCACAGACCACTTCTCAGTTCCTATGCTTCCTGGCTGATGTTTTGGAACTGAGAAGTGGTCTGTGGTCACCACCTGCAGAACCACTCCTTTATTGGTTTGATTTCACAGAAGTGTGATTGACTTGGAGTTACATTGTGTTGTTTAAGTGTTCCCTTTATTTTTTTGAGCAGTGTATATATTTATATATCTCTATGCTGAAGTAAAACAGTGCGGGCTTACCTCTCGTGCTGCCTCAGCCACAGAGGGCTCTTTGATATCTGCAGCTCAAAGGACTTGGAGGCTTTGTAGCAGAAGTTACTGCAGAAGCTCTGGGTCAGAGGGGGAAAGGGCCGCGTTTCGGTCTTACGTCAGTCACGTTCTTTCGCGGTGCTGGGCACAACACAGCAAAGTATCTGACTCCGTGTCTGACTGAGCACTTACCTTGCGTTCCGTGATGTCATAGACTTTGTTGGTTTTGGTGGAAATTTTGAACTGTTGAGTGGAGACCTAGTAAGAAAAAAAATACCTGAATACGTTAGTTCTGACCAATCATGAACTGGAAGACAGGTAATAAAAAGGTAAAGCCCTTTAGAAATACACAAAACCTTACCTTGCCCAGTTTGTTTGAACAGACAGGATAACCGCACAGCTTCACAATGGACCTCTCCTCAACTGTGTCTTTGTAATTGGCAGCAGTGATCAACCTTGCCTGCAAATCAAGGACATTGAAAGAAACATCATGAACACATGGCAGATGCCCCCACAACACCTCAAAATAACAATGCCGCGCTCCTCCATCAACTGGTATCTATGGACAGTCACTGAATCTTTCCACGAGGTCACAGATCCTCTTCTAATTCACAAGACTGGAACCGCTCCAACTCTGCGTGCTTAATTAATTCGCAGTCACCGTCTTACCCACAGATCGCCCTGCAGTGTTGACCATAGGAGGTACTCACACAGTCAACCAGGAAGTCGTCTGCGACGCTGTCCTCCAAGAGACGCTCCACCACCTGCAGAGCCCTCTTCTCCAGATCCAGCTTCTCTCTCAGGGTCTCCCTCACTGCCTCTCTCCTGGGGTTAGGGAGACAGGGGTTCTACGCGGTCAGCGCCACAGTCAGAGAGACGCATGGCCAGATCAGGGACAAAGACTGGTCACAAATGGGAGTCCAGCAACATTGGCAACGGCATTCAACCCCAGAAAATGTGAAGACAACAGCAACCTTCATATGTTTGGGAACCACTGATGTCATATTAGCCTGAAATCCAGACCCGTTTTGTGCTAACATGCCACTCCTTGTACTTCGTGTCATATTGACAAATTGTTTGGCATGACAAGGCGTGGTTGTTCAGTGTCTTCAGAAAGTACTCACACGCTTTTCCCACATTGTTGTGTTACAGCCTAAACGTAAAATAAATACAACTGAGATTGTGTCCTGGCCTACACACAAGGCCCCATAATGTCAAAGTGGAATTATGTTTTTAGAAATGTTTACAAATAGATTACAAATGAAAAGCTGAAAATGTCTTGAGTCAATAAGTATTCCACCCCTTTGTTACGGCAAGCCTAAATAAGTTCAGGAGTAATAAATTACATGGACTAATAAATTACATGGACTAACTGTGCAATAAGTGTTTTACATTATTTTTGAATGATTACCTCATCTCAGTACCCCACACATACAGGTTATTGTAAGGTCCCTCAGTAGAGCAGTGAATTTCAAACACAGATTCAACCACAAAGCCCAGGGAGGTTTTCCAATGCATCCACGAAAAAGGCACCTACTGGATGATGGTTAAATTTTTTTAAAAGCAGACGTTGAATATCCCTTTGAACATGGTGAAGTTATTAATTACACTTTGGATGGTGTATCAATACACCCAGTCACTACAAAGATACAGGCGTCCTCCCTAACTCAGTTGCCGGAGAGGAAGGAAACCGCTCAGGGATTTCACCATGAGGTCAATGGTGACTTCAAAACAGTTACAGAGTTTAATGGCTGTGATTGGAGAAAACTGAGGATGGATCAACAACATTGTAGTTACTCCACAATTCTAACCTAATTGACAGAGTGAAAAGGAAGCCTGTACAGAATACAAATATTCCAAACCATGCATCCTGTTTGCAACAAGGCACTAAAGTAATACTCCAAAAAATGTGACAAAGCAATTCACTTTTTGTCCTGAATACAAAGTGTTATGTTTGGGGCAAATCCAATACAACACATTACGGAGTACCACTTCATATTTTCAAGCACAGTGGTGGCTGCATCATGTTATGGGTATGATTATTCTTAAATGGAAGAAGTTTGGAACCACCAAGACTCTTCCTAGAGCTGGCCGTCTGGCCAAACTGAGCAATCGGGGAGAAGGTCCTTGGTCAGGGAGTTAACCAAGAACCCGATGGTCACTGACAGAGCTCCAGAGTTCCTCTGTGGAGATGGAAGAACCTTCCAGAAGGACAACCATCTCTGGAGCACTCTGCCAATCAGACCTTTATGGTAAAGTGGCCAGACAGAAGCCACTCCTCAGTAAAAGGCACATGACAGCCCACTTGGAGTTTGCCAAAAGGCAACTGAAGGACTCTCAGACCATGTGAAACAAGATTCACTGGTCTGATGAAACCAAGATTGAACTCTTTGGCCTGAAAGCCAAGCGGCACATCTGGAGAGACCTGAAAATAGCTGTGCAGTGACAGCCCTTGAGAGGATCTGCAGAGAAGAATGGGAGAAACTCTCCAAATACAGCTGTGCCAAGCTTGTAGCATCATACCCAAGAAGACTTGAGGCTGTAATCGCTGCCAAAAGTGCCTCAACAAAGTACTGAGTAAAGGGTCTGAAAATGTATGTATGTAAATGTGATATTTCAGATGTGCAAACATTTCTAAAAACCTGTTTTTGCTTCATCATTATGGGGTATTGTGTGTAGATTGACGGGGGAAAAAAACAATTTAATACATTTTAGAATAAGCCTGTAACGTAACAAAATGTGGAAAAAGTCAAGGAAGGGGTCTGAATACTTTCTGAATGCACTGTAAATAACGAAAAGAAAAACATACAATAATCCCATGCTCACCCCTGATTGGAGGACCTCAACATTTTTACACGTGTATATGTAACAGTATAGCTTCCGTCCCTCTCCTCGCCCCAACCTGGGCTCGAACCAGGGACCCTCTGCACACATCAACCACAGTCACTCACGAAGCATCGTTACCATCGCGCCACAAAAGCCGCAGCCCTTGCAGAGCAAGGGGAACAACTACTTCTAGGTCTCAGAGCGAGTGACGTCACCGATTGAAACACTATTAGCGCGCACCACCGCTAACTAGCTAGCCATTACACATCGGCCACATATATATCAATTCCACCCGTCAGACAGCCACAGGTCAACCCATCTTCCCCAGTAAATCATCATTCTACCATTTCCTTCTGCAATACATTCCTCCATTATACCATGGTGTCTCATTAGGGACTTGAACCTCCCCATCTGCAACATGTCTGCCGAAATTGCCCCAAAAAGAAACATTTTACCCAAGAGCACAATGATATTTCTTGTTGACTGACTGTGGTCGTTCAAATCCCCCAGCAATTCAGTTTGCAGGTCCAACCATACCCTGATATTATGGCATAACAACCATTCCTGGACCTGACTCCAAAAACAAGACAGCGATGGACAGTACCAAAAGAGATGCTCTATTGATTCTGGTTCCACAAGATAGACTCTGCACCGTCTGACTGTTGAACACCCCTTATACTGAGCATTATTTTTGTAGTGAAAATCTTATATAATAGCTTAAATTGAAAAGAGTGAATTGATTCATCAGTTGTTGCTTTGTATATCAGTTCATAAACCCGATGCCATGGTATTGGGACAAATATCTTGAATTTTATGTGGCATAGTTGTTAACCCTCTAGACCATAAGTGAAACTGATACATTTTACGATTTATATGAGTCATTTTAAGCCATTTATATAAAAAAAGTATTGGTGGCAGACAAACTAATTAATTCCTTTTTTAAGTAATTGCCTTTTCCATTTTTGTGGCAGCGATGAGTTGGTTATAATTTTGTATTGAGCATATATGTTTTAGAATAACTATCTTCAAAGTAATGACTCGGGACGTCGGGTTTGATTTGAAAGCTTCTTTTAGTAATAATACTTGTGCACGTTACATTTACAAACTTTAGATTCTACAGAACAATGAATAATGAGTTGCTAGCGAAAAGGTCAAGATAATCACTTGTCAATTGCACTTAAGTAGCGCGTTCTCTCTCTACTTCCTGCCGCAAGGCATTCTGGAACTTGCAGTCAAAAGCGTAATTCAATACTAACCAATACAACAAAATATGTATGTAGTTCTCTCAATCTCCAACACACAAATTCTAATACAATTACAAATATCTTTACATAGAGCTCGATGAATTAACTTAAACAGTAATTCTGTAACCCATTAAAGTTACAACAATATGTCCATACACCTGAATTAATTGGTTGCATGACATAATTCTACCCTCGTTGTTTACAATGTCATTCATAAACATGATACCTTTCTTATACATTCTCTCCAAGACAATTGGTTTATCCGCTATCAGTACATTGGAGTTAAGCAATATTATTTGCTGTAATACAGATGCTGCCTCTTCTGGGAGGATAAAATTGGAATTGTAACCAACTCTGTATAGCTTCAATTCAAAATAAGGACAAACGGCCCCCTGAGTGGCGCAGCGGTCTAAGACGGGCCGGGCACCTGCAAGCTGACTTCGGTCACCAGCTGGACGGTGTTTTCTCCAACACATTGGTGCGGCTGGCTTCTGGGTTAAGCAATTAGTGTGTCAAGAAGCAGTGCGGCTTGGCGGGGTCGTGTTGCGGAGGACGCATGGCTCTCGACCTTCGCCTCTCACGAGTCCATAGGGGAGTTGCAGCGATGGGACAAAACTGTACCAACTACCAATTGGATATAAACAAAAATTGGGGAGAAAAATGGGTAAAAAGTACCAAAAAAATCAATAAGGAGAAACGCAATAGTGCTAAGCACAGGAAAAATCCTCAAGGAAAACCTGGTTCAGTCTGCTTTCTAGCAGACACTGGGAGACAAGTTCACCTTCCAGCAGGACATTAACCTAAAACACAAGGCCAAATATACGCTGGAATGCTTACCAAGATGACATTGAATGTCCTTCAGTGGCCTAGTTACAGTTGACATAAATCTGCTTGAAAATGGCTGTTTAGCGATTATCAACAACCAACTTGACAGAGCTTGAACAATTTTTTAAAGAATAATGTGCAAATATCTTACAATCCAGGTGTGCAAAGCTCTTAGAGACTTACCCAGAAAGACTCACAGCTGTAATCGTTGCCAAAGGTGATTCTAACGTGTACTGACTCAGGGGTGGGAATACTTATGTACAGATATTTCTGTATTTAATTTTCAAACAATTGACAAAATGTCAAAAAACATGTTTTGACTTTGTCATTATGCAGTATTAAAAATATTTAATCAATTTTGAATTTAGGCTGTAACACAACAAAATGTGGAATAAGTCAACGGGTATGAATAATTTCTAAAGGCACTGTAACTAGCATAAGAGACTGGTACCCAGGCTAACGTTAAATACCTTCTTGCTTCCTCTGCTGCGGCCTGTGCTTCTTTGACACTCTTCCCATCTGTCAAATAAGTGAAATTAGGTGTCAGTACTCATATAAGGAAGATAGCTGTATACTGTAATTTACCCATAAAAGTAACGTTAGCCAGTTAACGTTATGCTATGGTTGCATTTGCAGCTTGCTAGCTAAATTAGCTAGAGCTACGTAAACACAACCGTAACGTTAGTTGAAAGAACGATAGCTTCGTTTCCATCACTTTTTGAGGACCCAACAATATCTAAACACAATGTTAATACCGGTCGGATGATATCTTATAAAAACAAACCCCTTTTGCCTGGTTTTGAAGAGCGAGCGACTCTTTTTCGTGGCTCGTTCTCCATGCTGGTAAAATGTTTTGTCATAGATAGAACAATGAGACAGACATTTCTCTGGATGTATAAATGTGAAGCATCCGGTTGGCGTTTCTACTAACTACCAAATATGGTAGTGAGAGGAAGTCCACTGGCGGGCAACAGGGAGAAGATGGAACGAGATGGATTTTGGCCGACATTCTGCAAATCTTCTCATTAACTAAACATTTGATCTCAATACAGTTTCCTGTTCCCGAAACTAAAATCTGTTATGAACAGAACGGACTAAGTTTTGTAGACTTCACCCTTTGCAAAAGTTTTTTTTAATTAAATCGCGCTGTTAGGAGTGCAAAGGCGAAGTGAGTTATTGCACACGCGCACTTCACAGAGTAGGCGTTCCCTAACGGAAATATGCAGATGTAACTAGAACGCACCAATAGGATATCGCTAGCGCGTGCTTGGCTCTGCCCATCTCCTTGCTTGTTCTGCCTATTATGACTCATTTGTTCCCATTGGAAACGACAAGCTGTGGTCTTTCTTGGTTTAGTTATAAAAATATTTGGTTTTGTGCAAATTCTGACTTGTGACATTAAATCGACGGCAAGCATCAGAGTCAACGCAGCAAAAACACATTTATTCAATCTCCGATAATTGAAATGTAAGTAACAATTCCCCTAATTAATTAAATCGATTAATACTTTACCATGGAAATAAGCCTGTAGATCCTTTGTAGATTTATGAAACGATTACAATAATTGAGGGATTTTACCATTCCTTCCTTTAGGATCTAAGACACTGCATCTCAGTGCAAGAGGCATTTTCCCCACTCACAGGAGTGTTTAGCGATGTTGCCCAGAGATGTGTAAGTCATGACTCTTGAGTCCCCCCTCTGGCAAATTAGTTCCACTCGAGCGTTGTGTAAAATGACTTGTCTCACGCACCAGACTTCCTCCCCAGGTACGGATTCTCGGTATTGCCTATGTGCTGTGTGCAATAGCTTGGGGACGAGGTTAGTAAAGGACAAACCAACCTAACCCCCGTTCCATCGCTCTTTTTTCCCTCTCTCTCTTTCCCTATCCATCTATCATAGCAAGCCATCCAGAATGACAACTATACGATTGAGGATTATGACGTTTTCCAGATGGCTGGACGTACCTGTATAGAAAGGGGAGATAATGTTCAGGTTCTGAGTAGTAAAGCTGAAGAACATAAGCACATCCAGGTACTTTCCGCAGGTGCTGGAGTTGGAGGCAAACTCATGGAAAACAGAACGGAAAACGCCGCACACTGCTGCATCATGTTCCCAGGTGATATTTATTTATAACAACGTTTCGACCCGTAGGTCTTCGTTGAATTCCAAGAACTTTTGGAATTCCATGCTTATCTAAACTCTATAAATGAACCCCTTCATTTCACCATTAACTATGACCTATCACAAATCAGTTTTCTTGATGTGATGGTTATTAAGGACAAAACCACACTCTACAGATCTCTTACTGACAGGAATGCCCTCCTTAGAGGTGACAGCTTTCATCTACGTCCACGTAATAAAAGTCAATTCAGTCCGCATCAGAAGAATATGCAGCTCCGATGCTTCTTATCAGAAACAGACCAGGGACCTCACGCAAATGTTTAAGTAAAGGGGGTACAAAGACAATTGGGTAAAACATGCCAATGATCGTTTTGAAGGACTAACACAGTTGGAAAGCCTTCAACCAAAAGTTAAAGAAAAAGCAGATCATGTCCCATCATGCTTCACCCAATACTCACCATTGGGGAAGGCATTTAAGGATGATTATCAATGAAAAATTTACTCACAATTGAAACCCATTTTTAAATATTCCCCACATATGGTCTTTAGAAGACCCCCAAATGTGAGAGACATTGTGGTTAAATCTGATTACCCTCCAGAGAAAAGGGAAACTTTCTTGGACAAGGTTCCGGAGGGTAATTACAAATGTAGCCAATGTGTTCAGTGCAGCTTCACGTACAAATGCAACTCATTTACTCACCCCAGCACAGGACAACGATTTAAGATCAAGGGCCTGATTACCTGCATGTCCACCAATGTTATTTATATGTTGAAATGTTCTTGTGGTCTGTCTTACATAGGGAATACCTGTAGAAGCCTTAAGACATGAATAAGTGAGCACCGCAGCAATATACGGACAGGTGAGACAAAAAAAATCAGGTTGCTGTTCATTTTGTACAAGTTGGACATCCTATTAGTTCTCCCAGATACATTGGAATATAAATGGACAAGATGTCACGCAGGGGAGGGGACATTGAGAGGAAACTTCTTCAAAGGGAATCTTTCTGGACCCACAGGCTCAACACACTGTCTCCTCTTGGCCTTAATGAGGAGTTTGACTTGAAACCGTTTTTATAGTTTCAATAAGTCTAAATAGTTTTTTTAAATCCTAATTGAATATTGTATGTGTATTACTGTAAATATTGCTCACATTCCTTGTGTATGATCATACATTTTGATACATTGAATGTTAATGGTATAAAGCCTTGACATCCTTAGATCAGAGAAAGCCTGCAGGTCCTGATCTTCTTGATCCCTGCTTTTTAAATCTGGCAGCTGATTTCATAGCTGAACCACTTACATATCTGTTCAATCTAACCCTGGAATGTAATGAAATTCCAAAGATCTGGAAATTAGCATTTGTCCTACCACTTTTAAAAGGGGGAGATCCAACTCTTTTAAATAATTATAGGCCAATCTCAAAGCTGTCACCCCTGAAAATACTTGAAACCCTTGTGAGTGAACAGCTAAAAGAGTTTTTATTTACTAACTCTATTTTATCAATGTACCAATCGGGCTTCAGGAAGAAGCATAGCACAATTACAGCAGCCATGAAGGTTTTAAATGATATCACTGAAGCCCTTGACAAAAAACAGCACTGTCTCACTTTTTATTGGTCTCTCTAAGGCTTTTGATACAGTTGATCATGCTATACTAAGTCAGAGATTGTCGAGTGTAGGTCTTTCGGAGCATGCAGTTGCATGGTTTGCTAACTATCTGTCTGATAGAACTCAGTGCACTCAATTTGATGGGCTCATGTCTGTTAAATTGTCTGTCTGTAATGGTGTGCCCCAAGGCTCTGTACTTGGTCCTCTCTTATTCACTATTTATATAAATAATTTAGACAAAAATGTCCAAAATGCGCAACTTCATTTTTATGCTGATGATACTGTTATTTACTGTTGTGCCTTGTCTCTTACAAAAGCTTTCCAGAACTTGCAAACTGCTTTTTATACTGTTCAACATACCTTGTGTCAATTGAAGCTTATCCTCAATACTGACTAAACTAATGGTGTTTTCTAAAGCAAGAAATAGACCTCTGAACTTTTCACCTATTATTACCTGTCAGGGCAATGAGATTGAGACTGTAACCTCATATAAATATCTTGGAGTTTTAATTGCATATTCAACAACTTACAAAAAAATTGAAGCTGAAATTGGGATTTTATTTTAGGAATAAGGCTTGTTTTTCTTTTGAAGCCAGGAGGCTAGTATCAGCTACATTTATGCCTTTACTAGACTATGGGGATATTTTATATGTGAATGCTTCCGCTCAGTGTTTGAGATCAATTGACACCCTTTACCATGGCACTTTGAGATTTATTTTAAACTGCAAAACCCTTATGCACCACTGCACATTGTATACCAGGGTTGGCTGGCCTTCTCTAGTCACTCGTAGGCTCAATCACTGGTATACTTTTATTTACAAAGCCATTTTGGGTTTACTACCTTTTTTATTTGGGCAATTTTATTGTTCAGAAATGTGTTGGGTACTCTCGTAAGTTCACTGGACTTTATCCTGCTAACTGTTCCAAATGTCCGAACTGAAGTTGGTAAAAGGGCTTTTATGTATTCTGCGCCATCGTCTTGGAACGCCTTACAAAATACTTTTAAACTGGAAGAACTTGTCCCGATTGGTATTTTTAAATCACTGATGAATGATGAGACTGATTCCCTGACCTGTCAGTGTTTTAAATCTGCTGTTTTTGATTTTGTTATACTCTTGTGAATTCTATGGTTTTTACTAGATTACTTGTAGTTTTTCATGTTGTTTGCCTGTAATTTTTGTAATG
Source organism: Salvelinus alpinus (assembly GCF_045679555.1). Lineage (NCBI taxonomy): Eukaryota > Metazoa > Chordata > Actinopteri > Salmoniformes > Salmonidae > Salvelinus > Salvelinus alpinus. The sequence goes on from NC_092108.1 coordinate 35,464,403, forward strand.
ACTTGGTGCTGCCTATCTTGGCCAGGACGCTCTTGAAAAATAGATTTTAAATCTCAATGAGCCCTTCCTGGTTAAATAAAGGTTAAATACATTAAAAAATATATATATATATTATTGTGAAACTGTTATACATTTTTTACCTCCTGTTTCAGGAAGTGATGTCACCGAGTATTGCCCCTATATATAGGACCTTCCACCCCCACCTGGGATATGGATGCCTGATGAAGACCTAAGGGTCGAAACGTTGTTATAAATAAATATCACCTGGGAGCATGAGCAGCAGTGTGCAACGTTTTCCTTTCTGTTTTCCAAGTTCTGAGTATTGCCATAGATGAGGAAAATAAGGTGAGCTGAAGATTGAACCAGACATCCATACCAGGTGTACACAAGCTCAATCAGCTGTATTTATTTGGATGTAGTGTGCCGCTTCTCTGGTTGCGGAACAGCTGATAGTTTGGGCCCTGAGGTTTTCCTCACCACATGATTTGACCAGGGAAAACTCTGGACCATGATTATGGTATGGGCTGGAACCTGCTGGGTCCTCTGTTTTAAGATTCTGTTGAAGAAAGAGGACAAGATTCTTAATCGTCGTCTCGCCATCCTCACACACCTACTGGAAATCTGTCTACATGTTATAACCATAAGTTATTACTCCAAACACTGGTCTAATATTGTTTTTGGGGATATAAAATGTAAATGTTTGCTAGCCTGGCCCCAGATCTACTGTATTTGTGATCTATTCCCACCATAGGAGTTGGCAAGACGGTACAAACAGATCTGGGATACATGGCTTAAGATTTGAATAACTGCTTCATTATTGTCTGTGATTTGCAGTCCCAAGGAGCTGCTGGTTGGCTTGCTTGAGCAGGTGGAGAAGACCCCGACTCCGTCGCCGAGACAAGTCATCCTCCTGCTGCAGCCCACTACAGAAAGGTTCGGAACGGGATGGATTGTCTGAATGGAACATCCTCCATGTTTGATATTCTTGATGTTCCTCTCCCTTTCCCATACCTTATTTCCTACCACTCTTTCAGTCCACACATCCCTTATCCTACCCACTTTCTTACCTCTTTCCTACTACGCCTATAACTCCTTCCTCCCCTCTCACCCACCGTCCTACCCTTTGCCCCTCTTCACACTTCCCTGTCTCATCACTCTCTCCCACCCATTACCCACCCTGACTCCTCTCTCTTACTGTCCCCACCTCTCCACCTCTTCGTTGTTGCGGCTGTGCAGCCCGGAAGGCCTCCTCGGTGGGCGTGGCTCTCGCCACCCTGCTGGGCCAGGTGGCCAGGCTGCCCATGCCCCAGACCAAGGAACAGGAGGAGTATGACGTGTTCGGCATACCAGTATTACCAACGGGACGCCCACTGTCAAAGAGGACGAGCTGAGGACAGAACTGCTCAAGTTGTAGGTGGCCGTGTTTTGTTTTTTTGGGGGGGGGGGCTATTGGGTTAAGCGTTGTTAATATTTTGTTTTAAACATAGTGACAGATCCAAAGACCGTTGTCATACCTTATCAGATTAGCATTAAAGTACAGTTCGGTCTGTGCTTCTATGTGGAGTGTACAGTATGTTATGTGTCCATAGCTGCATGAATAGTCTGTCTATACCGTTTGTGTATGTTGTCTCCCTAGCAGTATGAAGAGTATTTGTGAACCTCTTCTGGAGGTGCAGCTGAAGGGTCCTGAAACACTAGCATAATCTCCCCTCAGGAACTTTGCCACAGAGATTCTGGTAAGAAGCCGGCTCAGATTGTGACCATTGCTCCTCTCATAGCCTGTTTCCTGATCTGTTTGTGTCGCATATGATATATGGTATATCCCTACGGCCATTGACAAAGACCGTAGGGGCCGGTTAATTGTGGCTATACAGCACAAACAGATCTGGAAACAGGCTAGCTCTTTCATACTATTCTTCATGATTATATTTGACTTTCACACAAGTTCTCATTCAACTAGAGGTAACTTCACCCTGTATAGGGGTAGGCATAACTAATATAGGGCTAACCCTACTTCTCCTGTAATTGTGTGTGTGTGTGTGTTCTGCGGGGCATCCTGTCGGGCATCGGGGAGTCCCTCCCTGACCAGTTTCAGGAGGTAGTCACATGGAATGCGTTTCAATTAACAGGTGTGCCTTGTTAAATGTTAATTTGAGGAATTTCTTTCCTTAATGCGTTTGAGCCAATCAGTTGTGTTGTGACAAGGTAGGGTTGGTATACAGAAGATAGCCCTATTTGGTAAAAGACCAAGTCCATATTATGGCAAGAACAGCTCAAATAAGCAAAGAGAAACGACAGTCCATCATTACTTTAAGACATGAAGGTCAGTCAATCTGGAAAATTTCAAGAACTTTTAATGTTTCTTCAAATGCAGTTGCAAAAACCATCAAGCACTATGATGAAACTGGCTCTCATGAGTACCACCACAGGAAAGGAAGACCCAGAGTTCTCTGCTGCAGAGGGTAAGTTCATTACGGTTACCAGCCTCAGAAATTGCACCAATAAGAAGAAGAGACTTGCTTGGGCCAAGAAACACAAGCGATGGACATTAGACCAGTGGAAATCTGTCCTTTGGTCTGATGAGGCCAAATTTGAGATTTTTGGTTGCAACCGCCATGTCTTTGTGAGATGCAGAGTAGGTGAATGGATGATCTCTGCACGTGTGATTCTCACCGTGAAGCATGGAGGAGGAGGTGTGGGGGTGCTTTTGCTGGTGACACTGTCTGTGATTTATTTAGAATTCAAGGCACACTTAACTAGCATGGCTACCACAGCATTCTGCAGCGATACGCCATCCCATCTGGTTTGCGCATTTTTATTTATTTAACCTTTTATTTAAATAGGCAAGCTAGTTAAGAATGAATTCTTATTTACAATGACGGCCTAGGAACAGTGGGTTAACTGCCTTGTTCAGGGGCAGAACGACATATTTTTACTTTGTCAGCTCGGGTATTCGATCTAGCAACCTTTCAGTTACTGGCCCAACGCTCTAACCACTAGGCTACCTGCCGCCCCGTATCGGTGCTCATCGGCCATTGGACATAAACATCACACAACAAGTTGGAAATCATAAATTCAACAATGAGTGGTTTGGAAGGAATCAGTGGATAACTGCAAGCGTTGCTAAGCAATCACTAGCCTGCTATTCAGTGAAGAAGGTGTGTGGTCCAAGTCTGGGTTTAAGGGTCTCCTTTCCAAGCTTAAAAGGATAAACATTTACATGTAACACCATGGGTCAGAAAATGTTAAAAACATTGGCCATGCTGTCAATCCTGCATGACTTCTGCCATGTTCAAAACAACTGAAAAACTAGGAACAGGAAAATCTCAGACTTCAGTGAGTTCAAGACAACTGGGAACCCAGAAAAAAATGAGCTCTGACTGGGAAAATACGTTTTGAACGGTCATCCAACTCGGAATTCCAAGGGAACTTGGGCCTCTTTTTAGAGCAACCTTTTCCCGAGTTCCCAGTTGTCATGAAAGCACCATAAATCCAGAGAATGCCAGACTTTGATTACAAAATTTGACCACAAGAATTACTGCCGCGCCACTGTCCTGTTCAAGTGGGCACTGCACAACAAGGTGAGTCCAAAAATGTCTTATGCTGCTGCAGAAATTATGTAATATGCGAAGGGGATATGTATACTGTAGTTAAGAAAGTAATACTAAGTGTATGTTGTGTAGTAAGCTGTTAGTAGCCCATGTGCCTCATCTGAATAATTTGGTCCCTTTCCCCCTCATAACTTAGCCTACTGTTCTGACTTGGTGGTGCACATGTATCATATAGCCTGTTTTAGAGAAATGTCATCATCGAATATTGTAAGAGCTTTCACTGTCTTCTTATATGCCCCCTTTACTTATCCTACGGTTCTGTAAGAACGCCCCATGTTCTGAATTTTGTCACTGTATATTTCAAAAGTGCTGAACGAATAGTTATATTGACAACGTCCGTCTTAGCTCGCTCATTAATGTCTTCATCGAAATTACGTATTGCCTCTTATCGTTCCCTTATGCCATAGTTTGTACATCTCAATTGTCCGTAGAAACCACACTTGTTGCAAGTCAGCCATATCAGCTATGTTTTTTAAAAAGGCAGTAAATGAGGCTGAATGAACTGTTTTGCTGCCAGACAAGGCTCCGCTGATTGCCAGGTGTAGCGGTGGTAAGGATTCACTCCTTGGTGCTGAAAAGAAAGCTTTACTGTTGGGACAGCTTTACGTAGGCCCTAACAGTTTGTGGGCACCGTGTGTCACCGTCATAGCGCAATAAATGTATTGTTTAGTGTTGTTTCGTGGCTTTGCTGGCATGCATCAACAACAACAACAACAACAAATACAATTGGAGTTTTCCCCACCAAGACTTAAAACCTGTTATGGCTGCAGGGGGCGTATTGGAAAAACTGGAAAATATGTGCCAATTTTCAAACGGCCTCTTAATCAATTTTTGCTCTTACAATATGCATATTAATATTAATATTGGATAGAAAACAATCTCTAGTTTCTAAAACCGTTCTAATGTTTTCTCTGAGTGGTACAGAAGTCATTTGGCAGCACTTTCCCTGACCAAGAAGTAGAATGTCAGAAATCTATGCTCGCTTCAACGTTATGCCTATACATGGTCATTATACGTAAGACCCTACGTACACTCCGTACGCCTTGCTCTGGGTGTCAAGAGGGTATGAGAGAAGAAATTTAGTGAATATCTTGTTCAGAGGTTGAATAAGAGCTATTTCTTTGACGTGACCGACCACTTCCGGAAGTCTGAAGCGCGCGTCTTGGGAGTGATATTGTGTTCTGTTTTGCTGCTGTTTTGGACGGGAACAATCTCCGGCTGGGTTTTTATTTGATAAATGAGACCATATCATCGTAATGTATGTTTTTTCAATATAGTTTAATCAGATTATTTGAATTTTTTTCGGGAGTTTTGCCGTGTTTCGGTCTCTGATTTTTTTAACGTTGGACAAATCCGTGCCAGTCGACCAGTGCCAATGCTAAGTGAGAAGGGAAAGTTGCCATCCTGACTCAAAACAACGACTCATCTGGACAAAGGACACCCTGATCAACATTCTGATGAAAGATCAGCCAAAGTAAGACCCAATTTATAATGTTATTTCATATATCTGTCGTGCATGTCAACTGGTCGTGCGCGCCCAAGTGTGTCTGGCTATTGTGGCTATGCTAACATAGCGCTACATTTTGTTTTCGCTGTAAAACATTTAATAAATCGGAAATATTGTCTGGAATCACAAGAATCCTGTCTTTCAATTGCTGCAATGTATGTATTTCTCAGATATGTTTTATGATGAGTAATTAGTTATTTGACGTTGGTGTCTGTAAATGTTATGGCTGCTTTCGGTGCAATTTCTGATTGTAGCTGAAATGTAATTTATGATTTATACCATAAATATGCACATTTTTCAAAAAAAACATATGCTATACAATTAATATGTTATCAGACTGTCATCTTATGAAGTGGTTTCTTGGTTAGTGGCTATATATACTTTATTTGGTCGAATTAGTGATAGCTAGTGACGGAGTAAAAAACTGATGGAGTTAGAAAAGTGCTCTCTTTTGCTGACGTGGTTAGCTAATAGATTTACATATTTTGTCTTCCCTGTAAAACATTTTAAAAATCGGACATGTTGGCTTGATTCACAAGATGTCTACCTTTCATATGCTGTATTGGACTTGTTAATGTGTGAAAGTTAAATATTAAAAAAAAAAATAGATTTTGAATTTCGCGCCATGCACTTGAAATGGCAGTTGTCATAGGTGTACCTGTGTGGGGATTGCAGCCCAAACAGGTTATTAGGCTAAAACCGCCACTGTGTACGAACAATCATGATCTGCCCAATTCTATACAACCATGAAAATAAAATTCAAAACCAAATAATTCCTTACTAACTTCTACCCCCCCCCCCCCCAAAATACCACTCGCCAGCCCCCCTACCACATTAAACTTTACCTATATCGTGCTGAAACACTTCACCCTTAGGATTGTTCACGCACACACATTTTTCAGGTTTGATACTTTTCTAGATATCAATATAAAAATGATAATATTCAGACATAATCCCCTCAGACTTCCTCTGAATAAATATTATGTTTATTAAATTAAGTACATAGATATATAATACTTTTTTGTAATCCTTTTTAGACCACCTGCTAATGATGATCGAATGTTCCTACTCCTGAATGATAGAAACATTTTCAAATAGGATCAACAGTAAATCTAACAGTTCACCTCAAACAACAAACAGCATAAATAAAGTATAACATACACAGTAACATGAAACATTGTCATGGAACCCGTCCATACAACTATAAACACTTCTAAAATAGTCCATCAAATATACCCATGAATGCCTCCACTTCCTTGCTGTTGTCCTCTCCCTGGAGCCTGCAATGATGAGGAATCATGCTATCTATCAATGATATCAAGTTAATGCATAATCTGCTTACAAGTTGTATTGATAAAAAGTAAAGGAAATTAAGTATTCTTTCTCTATAGTTCCTCCTTACCTTTTGTCAGTCGCATTGTCATTTTTTGGGGTAGTCGTCTTTGAGAAGAAATCAAACTGTCCTCCCAGCGGAGCCATGCGTGTATCAGTCTGTTTTGGGAAGGAGGGTGCACTGAATGTCCTCTGCAGAGGGAAAATATTACTTTTCAAATGTGTTTGGAAACAAATGGGCTAACACATTTAAAATCATGTGATTTGTGTAAAAAAAACAAAAAAAACGTACTTTTCATTCTATATCATAACAAAAACATTTATGTTGTCAGTCGTCAGTTTAATTTTGATGTCAGATTCAGCATTGAGATGAAGTCAACTGAGTTGCTAGGGGTAGTTAGTAACTCACTGTGGCCTTGTTGTCAGAGTGGCTCCAGGGAGCAGAAGCCTGGAGGTTATGTGGTCTGACTGAGAGACTAGTAACTGCTATCTGAGGAACAACTGGGGAGGTTGACCTGAGACACACAAATCAAACATGACATTTTACATTGATAATCATTTGGTTTAGGACACATTTATCAAGTATTTACATATATAGGATCTTAATTTGATCGCCGTGTTGCAGGAGAACTTTCCTGCAATGCAGGAAATGTAAAACTAGTAGTATATTTTAGGGTTAAAAAGGCTTCTGAAGTTAGTAATTTCCACTTTGAAATTTCAGATATGATTTCCCCTTATGAAAAATGTATCAACTCTCCAAAAAATTGCATTCATTATAATCCACATAATAATTCACATTTCCTGTTGGTGCAGGATTATTTTCCTGCTGTAGCAAACTGGCTCAAATTAAGATCTTACATCTGTACAGTACCAAGTTTCTACTTGCTGACATCGCTATAACCAGAAACTAGTTGGCATACAACCGGGAAATAACATCACTATCACGTCCCATGCCAAATTTAGCCTGCCGGCAAAGATAATAGATATTTAATTCAGTGTAATGACCGTGGTTTGACATCTTGTGACACAGTGAAGTTTGGTACAAGTTGAACTCACCTGAGTGGGGCACTGGACACAGTGAAGCGGGGTTTGGGTTGTACATAAGTGGATGGTAGTGGTGTTGAGTGACCTGAAAACACGTGTCCATCATTTCATAATTAATTGAAGATCAGATCAAAATTACCAATCAAACTGTAATTGATGAACAGAGGGTTGGGGTCAATTATATTTCAATTCAGTCAGTTCAGGAAGGAAAGTGAAATTCTGATTTCAATTCCAATTTTTCTTAATTATTTTCAATGAGGAAGAATTGGAATGAATGTTACTTCCTGAATTGAAATGAAATTGACTCCAACCCTGGATGTTCTGTAGTAGAATACCTTTCAGCCTGTCACGGTCCATCCCCTGAGTTTTAGCTACAGTGGTGCATGATGTCTCACTGGCGTGAACTAAGTTGTCGTCGTCAAAATCATCCCATTCGTCTCCCAGGTCAAAGGTCACGCTGGGGGTGTGTGACGACGAGAGGAAGCCACTGTCATCGGTCAAGTCTACGATGGGACTCGGAGAGTAACTCCTGCTCTGGCTTTGGGGAGTGCTGTAACCGCTAGTCTGGCTTTGGGGGGTATTGTGACTCTGGGTTTCCTCCCTACTCTGGTTTTGAAGGGGGAAATGACTTTGGGGGTAACCCATGCTATGGGTTTGGTGGGTGCTGTGGCTCTGTGGGTAACCAGTGCTCTGGCTTTGAGTAGTGCTGTGGCTTTGGGAGTAACCCATGCCCTGGCTTTGGGGGGTGCTGTGGCTGAGTGACCCTCCGTTGTAGGCACTGGGTTTCCTCCACATTGAGGTGCCTGAAAACATAGATGTTGATTAATGTTGAGAGATGAGATGTTGATGTAAAATGTATGTCTGTTTGCAGTGTTTGAAGTAAGTAGTCTACTGGAAAATAATATGTGCAAACAGTATTGAATCTACAAGGGAGTACGACTTGGAATCATGGGACATGATTGTAAAAAAAGTTTTAGTAACTGAGAAGTCCTACTTTGTGACTCTGTAGGGGTTTGAATAGGTGGTGGTTCCTCTTCTACCATTGTCTGATATATGTCTTCCAGGTAGTCATTATACTCTGTAGAGAGATATCTTTTGAGTTACTCCTCTCAAGTGTCCATTAACTACCATTACTTTTCCACAATGCTGTATAGAAGGTACGAGCCTCTAACAGGGATGGGAAACTGGCAGCCCGCATGGCCCCTCTTTTGACGATCAATTTCCCCCCAAAAATGAATAATTCATAGAAATATGTTAAGGATTAGAATACTAGAATACTAGAGGTGGAAAAAGTACCCAATTGTCATACTTGAGTAAAAGTAAAGATTTCTTAAAAGAAAATAACTAAATTAAAAGTGAAAATCACCCAGTAAAATACTACTCGAAGTAAAAGTCTAAAAGTATTTGGTTTTAAATATACATGTACTTAAGTATCAAAAGTAAAAGTATAAATCATTTCAAATTGCTTATATTAAGCAAACCAGCTGGCACCATTATCTAGTTTTTTAAATTTACGGATAGCCAGGGGCACAATACAACACGCAGACATAAATTACAAACAAAGTTTAGTGAGTCCACCAGATCAGAGGCAGTAGTGATGACCAGGGATGTTCTCTTGATAAGTGCGTGAATTGGACCATTTTCCTGTCCAGCTAAGCATTCATAATGTAATGAGTGAGTACTTTTGGGTGTCAGGGAAATTGTATGGAGTAAAAAGTACATTATTTTCATTAGGTATGTAGTGAAGTAAAAGTAGTCAAAAATATAAATAGTAAAGAGTTACAACAGTAGAATACACAAGGTGCAATTTTTGAAATTTGGTTGTGCATCAGCAGCTTTTCTCTTGTTATGCCAGTCACTGAAAGCAAAGAAAATGTATACTGAACAAAAAAATAAACGCAACATGTAAATTGTTGGTCGCATCTTTCGTGAGCTGAAATAAAAGATCCCAGAAATGTTTCTCACATTTTGTGCACACATTATTTTTTTTACATCCCTGTTAGTGAGCATTTTTCCTTTGTCAAGATAATCCATCCACCTGACACTTGTGGCATATCAACAAGCTGATTAAACGGCATGATCATTAGAGAGGTGCAACTTGTGCTGGGGACAATAAAAGGCCACTAAAATGAGCAGTTTTGTCACACAACACAATGCCACAGATGTCTCAAGTTTTGAGGGAGTGTGCAATTGGCATGCTGACTGCAGGAATGTCCAACAGAGCTGTTGGTAGAGAAATTAACATTCAATTCCACCTCCAATGGTGTTTTACAGAATTTGGCAATACGTCCAACTGGCCTCACAACCGCAGACCACCTGTAACCACGCCAGCCCAGGACCTCTACATCCGGCTTCTTCACCTGCGGGATCGTATGAGACCAGTCACCCGGACAGCTGATGAAACTGAGGAGTATTTCTGTCTGTAATAAAGCCCTTTTGTGGGGAATTTTTTTTTCTGACTGGCTGGTCCTGGCTCCCTAGTGGGTCGGCATGGCTGTGCCCCTGGCCAATCATGTGAAATCCATAGATTAGGGCCTAATGAATTTATTTCAATTGACTGATTTCCTTATATGAACTGTAACTCACTAAAATCGTTGAACTTGTTGCAGGTTGTGTTTATATTTTTGTTCAGTATAGATTGGTAAGTTAGTGGAAAGCTATCTAAACTTGTAGTAATCATGGTCAAATTACCCACCGGGGGACCCCAATTGATGTTGCTAGTTACTTTCACTCAGATATCGTATTAAAAACTCCAAATATTTCTCTACGCCCATGGCAAAATGTGTAGGATTGCAGGAAATGAACTCTAAAACTTCAATTTTTTATCTCACTGTCGAGAGGGGGGGCCACTAAAATGTTTTGCTTGCAAGGTATGGTGAGGGACCACACAACAAAATGTTGCTTGGGGACCCCAAAAGGCTAGGGCCAGCTCTGACTGCATGTGTGGGTATGGATGAGGGTACGCAGACCCACGAGCCACTGCGTCCCCTCATGATGAGTTCAGATTTTTTGTGGCCCCCCCCCATCAAAGTTGCTCATCTCTGCTCTAGAAGCATTCTGATACTTAACCTACCATGGTCATAGTTCTCAAGATATGCCATCTCTTGGGGCGTTGCGAAGTCCTCAGCTGATTCCACACTCTGTTGTATTGCTGAAGCGCCATAATGATTACCTACATACCTTCAAAACATTTTAAGAAAAGATGAGGACAGTGTCAGATACAGTTTGCATCGGTAATCAATTAACTCCAACCTGATGAACTGTATGTTTTGGATGTGGAAAAAGAGTGTACGTACCTGCAAGCAGCAGGCGTATAAGAAAATTGCTGAATGTTCGTAGCCCCAGTCCCACCACTCATTCTCATCTAAAGGAACAAGCAACAGGCAGACAAAACACAAATTCAGTTGACACATAAAACATTTAAAAAAGCTAAAACATGTTACGCCTTTGATTTCAATGCGTGATTTATGCCAAAGTATGAATGAGTCTTGTGTGAGTCTCTTAAGTTAGAATTCAGCCCAAAGGGGTTATATTTTAAAGGACTGCTGCAGTTCTTGTCAGTTGTTCTCTCACTTTGAGGCGTTTGACTGGAGTCTCCGTCAGTGTGTCACTCCTGGTCTTCAGGTCTTGGAGGTAGGAAGAGAAACTCGAATGCTGATTCATAGGCCTCCTCAGAACCACTGGCACTCCATTTTGACCTGGGAAACATAATTAGGAGGATCTGAAAATACAGCGCCTTCAGGAAGTTGACCCCTTGACCTTTTCTACATTTTGTTGTGTTACAGCATGAATAAAAAATGTATTCATTTTAATATTTTTGTCACTGGCCTACACACAATAATAGCCCGTTATATCAAAGTGGAATGACTGTGTTTTTAGAAAGGTTTACTCAATATGTCAATAAGTATTAAACCCCTTTGTTTTACGGCAAGCCTAAATAAGTTCAGGTGTAAAAATGTGCTTAACAAGTCACATAATAAGTTGCATGGACTCACTCTGTGTGCAGTAAGTGTTTACCATGATTGCTGAATGACTACCTCATCTCTGTACCCCACACATACAATTATGTGTAAGGTCCTTCAGATGAGCAGTGAATTTGAAAATCAGATTCAACCACAAAGACCAGGAACGTTTTCCAATGCCTCACAAAGAAGGGCACCTACTGGTAGATGGGTAAAAATAAAAAAAGCAGACATTGAATATCTCTTTGAACATGGTGAAGTTATTAATTACACTTTGGATGGTGTATCAATACACCCAGTCACTACAAAGATACAGGTGTCCTTCCTAACTCAGTTGCCGGAGAGGAAGGAAACCGCTCAGGGATTTCACCATGAGGCCAATGGTGACTTTAAAACAGCTACGGAGTTTAATGGCTGTGATATGAGAGAACTGAGGATGGATCAACAACGTTGTAGTTACTCCACAATACTAACCTAATTGACAGAGTGAAAAGAAGTAAGCCTGTACAGAATACAAATATTCCAAAACATGCATTCTGTTAGCAACAAGGCACTAAAGTAATACTGCAAAAAATGTGGCAAAGCAATTAAGTTCTTGTCCTGACTACAAAGTGTTATGTTTGGGGCAAATCCAATACAACACATTAGGGAGTACCTCTCTCCACATTTTCAAGCACAGTGGTGGCTGCATCATGTTATGGGTATGCTTGTAATCGTTAAGGACTAAGCACAGGCAAAATCCTAGAGGAAAACCTGGTTCAGTCTGCATTCCACCAGACACTGGGAGATTAATTTAACTTTCAGCAGGACAATAACCTACAACTGTCACGTTCGTCATATGAATCGGAACAAGGCGCCGCGTGGTATGCGTACATTCTTCTTTATTAAAGAAAGAACACTGAACAAACTAACAAAACGAACGAAACGTGAAGCTATATGAAATAGTGCAGACAGGCAACTACACATAGACAAGAACCCACAAACACCAAAGGGAAATGGCTACCTAAATATGATCCCCAATCAGAGACAACGACAAACAGCTGCCTCTGATTGGGAACCATATCAGGCCACCATAAACATACAAATACCTAGACCTACAAAACCCTAGACATACAAAAACCCTAGACAATACAAAACCCCTAGACAATACAAAAACTAGCGTATCCACCCTAGTCACACCCTGACCTAACCAAAATATAAAGAAAACAGAGATATCTCAGGTCAGGGCGTGACAACAACACAAGGCCAAATCTACACTGGAGCTGCTTACCAAGAAGACAGTGAATGTTCCTGAGTGGGCGAGTTGAAAATCTATGGCAATTTGACAGAGCTTGAAGAATTTTGAAAATAATACATGGGTAAATGTTGCACAATCCAGGTGTGGAAAGCTCTTAGAACTCACCCAGAAAGACCCACAGCTGTAATCGGTACCAAATGTGCTTCTACAAAGTACTAACTCAGGGGTGTGAACACTTCTGTATTTAACTTTCAATACATTTGCAAAAATGTCTAAAAACATATTTTCACTGTCATTATGGGGTAGTGTGTGTAAATTGATGAGAAAAAAATGAATGTAATCAATTTTGAATTCAGGCTGTAAAACAACAAAATGTGGAAAAAGTCATGGGGTATGAATAGTTTCTGAAGGCACTGTACACTATAATACTTTAATCAAACATTTTAATTATTTTAAGTGTCAATTGAGCAATGGAATGGACAGTTTTTGAGGACTAAAAACTTGACTCACAGCAGTCGTGGCCACACTGATCCTTGTTTTTGCAGAAGTGGTTACATTGTCTTTTGCCTGGAACTGGTTGTGAGGAACCGGAATTTCAGCGGGGAAAAAAAGATATAGCACATTTTGTTTCAAAACAACAACAAAAACAGTCCTGTGAGTCTGCAAGTACAACTTAGTAATAGCTCAAAGCATTCTAATGTTTGGTGTAAAATCAGCCTACCCTTTTCTGTGGATGTGGAGGTTCTCTTCTGTGCCGTAGCCTGTGTTTGCTGACCTGTTGGCTGTATTCTCTGTGTTGCACCCTGTGATCTCTGAGTGTTAGCCTGTGCTATTTGCATCGTGTCATGTTGCTCAGGTGTGAGTGATTCACCTCCGTACCTCTTTGGTCCAGAGTAGAAGGCACTAAACTTCTGCTGAATGTCCAACCCCACTGCAGAGAGGAAGATCTCAACGTAGTTAATAGGTGTATATTCTTACTTTTTACAATTCTGACTGAAACAATTTAATTCGACTTAAACTGCCTTTTAGAAGTTTTATGTAGTTTGTACAAGTCTATTTTGAACAATAACAAATGTAAAATCCTGATAGTTAACTAACTGACCGTATTCTGAGCTGATTAGATTCACGCTGATCTCCTCTCCTTTGAAGGCTTTCGCCACTTCGATCTTCTTTGACCAGTTTCCCGACTTCAACAGCATCAAGTCTCTGGATGAACACACAATACAGTCGCTCTCCCTTACCTATTTCTTTCCCTTTCTTGTTCTCCCTCTCTTCTGCTCTCTTTCTTTCACTGTTTTCCTTGTATGAGTGTATGACGGTAACATTTTACTTAAAGCCTGCAGGTACAATGCTTTCTAACTTGTTATAAGCATGTATGACCCTTTAAAATCTTTTATAATACACTTTTAATATGTTCTGTCTCTACCTACAAACTTTAGGTAAAGTGTGTCTCTATGCATGTGTGTATCAGGTTGTGTCTGTGTGTGACGACATTTCTGGAAATGCCAGTCCTAATCTTTACGTGAGTTTTTGCAGGAAGACCACGTTGTTGTCACAGTCCCCGATGATCATTGTGACATAGTGGTGGTCATGAGTGGTTCTCTTTGACAGTAGCTGTTCGTGGTTTTTCACATTCACGGTCACGGCAATCTCTGCGGTGGCGATGTTGTATCTTGGAAGCTAAAAAGTGAAAAATAAAAATTAAATGAAAGCTTGTTGGGGAGATGTATTCCTTTATCAGTAATTGAAAGCTCCTGTGATGTTAAATGATATAAGTATGGAAAATATTCTGCTATGTCCTGCTACCAAATATTTCTATAACGATTCACCTTGATGACCATTTCCGTTCAAACTACAATTCCACCAAAGCAAACCTTTTTACCTGCTCCAAACTAACTTCATACTTGGGTAGATTGATGACAGCGTCTCTGATTTGGTTTCCAAACGGAGGATGTCTGTTGACAATCTAGAAAACGTAAACAGACAACAAATATTTGCTTTAATTGTACGTGAAAGCACATTGTGACAACTGTCGATGTAAAAAGGTCTTTAAGCAAAACATTTAACTGACTGATTTGATCGAAAGCCGTGACACTGCATGTTGGTCTCAGGGGAAATGTCAATAAACCATTTGGAGGTATCGAGACAACAGTGGTGTTTAATGACTTTGTAGTTACAGTCATTCTCAGTTGATGCTATTCTCACCAGCTCCAGTTCCCTGGCGTTGGTCTGCTCTATCTTGTTGAAGGTGGTGAGCCCAGCATTCACCATGGCCGTCGACAGAGACAACCCTGGATCAGATATCTGTGTTGTTACAGCCATATATATAAAATTATATTATAAATAAAATCTATTTTTTTAGCATCTCAATCTCAGTGTCATCATATGTCTATGGTTACAGCAATTTTCATGACTTTCATTTGTCTGGGAATAAAATCAGTTGGTCAATGGGTTTTTAAAAGGCCTTGGCTGCGGATCCGGCATCTGCATACCGACCATTTGATCTCAATCAGTTTGATGGCGATACGCATTTAGATCTTCTTGAGATACACAGTGTTGCTTCGAAGTAGCCTACAGTGTCTTTGCGAATGATGTACAGTGAGCGAATTCCGGAGCAGATGGTGTTAACAAACTGTAGCTTAGCCGAGTATTGGCTGTTGAGTATTGGCCACACGAGAGAAAATGCTTACAGTGAAATGCTTACAGTCTTCCAGTAATGTTACACTATGCTATTATGTTGGGTTCTGTTATGTAGAATACTATCTTTATGTGACCTTGCAGACATTGATTCAGCTTTGATCTAGCTTGACTAAACAAGCCCCATTCGCCTGAGTAGCCTGTTCTCTGTGCGTAAAGTAGAGAATATATAAATGCGCAGGAAAAAAAAAAAGTTGGATCCGCAGCCACTCCGTTTGTAAAAGGGGTGTCTGACAGTGGAGGCTGGTAAGGGGAGGAAAACTTACAATAATATCTGGAGGAGCGAAAGGATTGGCATCAAACACGTGGAAACTATGCGTTTTCTGTATTTGATACCATTCCATTATTCCGCGTCCAGCCATTACCACGAGCCCGTTCTCCGCAATTAAGGTGTCACCAACCTCCTGTGGTCTCATAGCAACAGTAGGATAACCTACTACTGTTCTACAAGCATTGACAGTATTTTGCACACATGTTCTGTATTCATTGACAGTATTCTATGTCTTCTTACCTATTTTCTCCAGCTGCTTTGAGATGTAAGGAGAGTCCTCCCACAGCTTGGCCCTGAAGCATTTGGCCAGTATCAGGGAGTTGAGTAGAGCAGAGAAGCCTGTCTTGGAGCGCTGGTTTAGGAACTCTGCCAAGCCTAATGTAGTTCAAAACACATAGACAATATCTAACTGAAGAGTGTTTTCAAGCGAAGGTTGTCTATCAAATGAGGCTCACTGCTAATCATCTACTGTTAACGTGAAGTGATTGATGACTTACACCTGCTGATTCGGACTCCATTTCTGAAGATTCTCCCGGTGTCCTGTGCAAGTCCAAACTCTTGGATTGGAATAGAGCCAAACTGGGCTTGAATCAAACTGAGGGGGAAGACCGGTAGAGAGACAGAAGGGATGAATCTCAAAGGTCTTTCCTTGATTCCTCATGTGCCTAATTCCTTGTCTCCGCCTCAAAACGCAAGGGAGGAAAAGACCCAAGGTTCAAGGAAAGACTTTTGAGATTCACCCAAAGAAAATACATGGCCTTCTCCAATGTCACCCTCCATTTTCTCATGCTGGTACACTGTAGGGGTCTCTGCTTGACCTACCAGTTCACCTTCATCTCTTTGTTTTTGATCTTTCCCTCCATGGGATACCTGGATAAACAAAAGCCCAGATATCAGCATTTACACCATCTTCAGGGCATTTTATTGGAATATCATTTATTGAATTTATTGAACTATAACCTGATAGTGATCCTGTTCTTGTCCTTGTTCAACG
Organism: Salvelinus alpinus; assembly: GCF_045679555.1. Lineage (NCBI taxonomy): Eukaryota > Metazoa > Chordata > Actinopteri > Salmoniformes > Salmonidae > Salvelinus > Salvelinus alpinus. The sequence continues at coordinate 35,481,058 of NC_092108.1, forward strand.
TGTTCAGGGTTCTCTTCTCGTTCACTCTCAGCTGCACGTCAGTGAACTCTCTGCCCTTCACCATCAATTCTATCTGTGTGAAGAAGACCCAGCTTCCATTTGAGTGGAATACAGAATCTACTCAACTCATCTATTCGAATTTCCTGTGTAACAAACAACACAATACAGAAACTCAATATAAACAGTGTATAATGAGAGACGCTACAGTGTTACTGTATACCTACCAGCTCAGGTAATGTCTCAGTGCCAGTCACCTTGCTGAACTGCTTCATGGTGTCAAACGCAACACAGTACCTTGCCATCAGCCTGCCTGCCTCTGTACGGGATGAACACAGTTACACGTCAAGAAAATAACAGATTTCAATTAACGGCTTTGGGATGCTGGAAAGCACATGCAAGTTTCGGGCAAGTCTATGGGTCAAATGTCCCCTTCCCCTGACGAAATTCAAAATATGCCAACACCTGCGAAATCGTGATTTGTCCAAATAACCAGTGATGAAAAACCCAAGCCCCGGAACAAATGCAGCTCGATCTCACGCATCCTGTTGTATCATGACAGGTCTACGGTGCCATTTAAGTTTACCTAGTCTGTCCACAAGAGATTAAGGAGACATCCATCTGCATCATTGAATAACACCAAACATGTACAGGGTTTGTAAGTTGTTTTACACTTCTGATGATAAACAATGTAACAAACAGTAAATGGCCATAGTAGCCTCTTGAACCAAAATGGTCAGCCTCTCTCAACCTGTAGCTTTGATGTTAACATCCTCATCCATGGAGATCAGACCAATGGAGGCCAGGGAATGCAAGTTCTTCAGACAGAGCTCTGAAGCAGGATGGGGAGAGAGATTCTTCAGTCACACAAATGCTATCGTGATGGAGATATTCTGTCTTCTCAGATAAGAAGTCCATATAACAAAGAAAAAAACAGCAATGCCATACCTTGCAATTTGGCTTCGATTCCACACCGGTCCAAGTCAGTGGAAAAGCCTGCATAAAACGCACGGACAGTAAGTTGTTTTCTCCTCATGTACAGTACCAGTCAAGAGTGTGCAAAGCTGTCATCAAAGCAAAGGGTGGCTACTTTGAAGAATCTCAAATATAAAAAATATTTTCATTTGTTTAACACATTTTTTGGTTACTACATGACGCCATTTGTGTTATTTCATAGTGTTGATGTCTTCACTATTATTCTACAATGTAGAAAATAGTAAAAAATAAAGAAAACCCCTTGAATGAGTAGGTGTGTCCAAACTTTTGACTGGTACTGTATGTCCTCAGGTCTTTTGAGCAACTGTTTGACACTATGTTGTGAGATGTAAGCACAGGCTAATAACTGTAATGTAATAGACTAGCATCCATGCTAATGCTGTACATTTGCTGGCTAATACTAATAGAGACCGGGGTCTGTCCAGTGTCTCCTTTTCCCTGACCATAGTGTCTGGGGTTCTTCAGAGCTCGGATGTAGAGGAAGCTGGAGCGGATCCAGTCCAGGGCCATGTTGACGTCTGAGATGGTGTGGAGGACAATCTCAGCATTCAGGTGCTCCACCAGGTGGGTATGCAAGCTGAGTGGTCAAACAATAGGACATCACCATCACCATCATCTACACAAGTAGCATATACAGTTGAAGTCGGAAGTGTAGATACACCTTAGCCAAATACATTTAAACTCAGTTTTTCACAATTCCTGACATTTAATCCTAGTAAGAATTCCCTGCCTTAGGTCAGTTAGGATCACCACTTTATTTTAAGAATGTGAAATGTCAGAATAATAGTAGAGAGAATTATTTTTTTCAGCTTTTATTTATTTTATCACATTCCCAGTGGGTCAGAAGTTTACATACACTCAATTAGAGTTTGGTAGCATTGCCTTTAAATTGTTTAACTTGGGTCAAACTTTTTGGGTAGCCTTCCACAAGCTTCTCACAATAAATTGGGTGAATTGTGGCCCATTCTTCCTGACAGAGCTGGTGTAACTGAGTCAGGTTTGTAGGCCTCCTTGCTGCACACGCTTTTTCAGTTCTGCACACACATTTTCTATAGGATTGAGGTCAGGGCTTTGTGATGGCCACTCCAATACCTTGACTTTGATGTCCTTAAGCCATAACTTTGGAAGTATGCTTGGGGTCATTGTCCATTTGGAAGACCCATTTGCGACCAAGCTTTAACTTCCTGTCTGATGTCTTGAGATGTTGCTTCAAAATATCCACATCATTTTCCTCCCTCATGATGCCATCTATTTTGTGAAGTGCACCAGTCCCTCCTGCAGCAAAGCACCCTCACAACATGATGCTGCCACCCCCGTGCTTCACGGATGGGATGGTGTTCTTCGGCTTGCAAGCCTCCCCTTTTTCCTCCAAACATAACGATGGTCATTATGGCAAAACAGTTCTATTTTTGTTTCATCAGACCAGAGGACATTTCTCCAAAAAGTATGATCTTTGTCCCCATGTGCAGTTGCAAACCCCAGTCTGGCTCTTTTATGGCGGTTTTGGAGCAGTGGCTTCTTCCTTGCTGAGTGGCCTTTCAGGTTAGGTCGATATAGGACTCGTTTTACTGTGGATACAGATATTTTTGCACCTGTTTCCTCCAGCATCTTCACAAGGTCCTTTGCTGTTGTTCTGGGATTGATTTGCACTTTTTGCACCAAAGTACATTAATCTCTAGGAGACAGAATGCGTCTCCTTCCTGAGCGGTAGGACGGCTGCGTGGTCCATGGTGTTTATACTTGCGTACTATTGTTTGTACAGATGAACGTGGTACCTTCAGGCGTTTGGAAATTGCTCCCAATGATGAACCAGACATGTGGAGGTCTACAATTTTTTTCCTGAGGTCTCGGCTGATTTCTTTTGATTTTCCCATGACGTCAAGCAAAGAGGCACTGAGTTTGAAGGCAGACCTTGAAATACATCCACAGGTAAACCTCCAATTGACTCAAATAATGTCAATTAGCTTATCAGAAGCTTCTAAAGCCATGACATAATTTTCTGGAATTTTCCAAAATGTTTAAAGGCACAGTCAACTTAGTGTATGTAAACTTCTGACCCACTGGAATTGTGATACAGTGAATTATAAGTGAAATAATCTCTCTGTAAACAATTGTTGGAAAAATGACTTGTGTCATGCACAAAGTAGATGTCCTAACCGACTTGCCAAAACTATAGTTTGTTAACAAGAAATCTGTGGAGTGGTTGAAAAACAAGGTTTAATGACTCCAACCTAAGTGTATGTAAACTTCCGACTTCAACTGTAAATTCATGTAACACAAAATTAAGTCGAATGAGGTTTTGGTGGTCTTGGAAAATGTAAATGTCCCCATACCTGCTTTCGATGATTTCCGCTCCATTCATGAACTGCATGTACTTGTCTTTGGTTTGAGTCTTGGTCATGATCACTGCGGTCGCTGATGTATCAAACTAGAGAGGAGACATCGAAGGCAAAGCTGTAGATAGAGGTTATGCTTTTTGCGAGCGGTACACAAACAGTTCACAAAGCAACTGAAAAGGTGCAAACAGGGCTGTTTTAAGACTGGGCACTTGTACAGTACACTGATGAGCTAAGCATGCTGGGAGTCTGGGACTACTTGAGGGTTTGTCTGTGCTCCGTACCTGTGGCCGGCCTGCTCGGCCAATCATCTGCAGCATGTCGGCCTCGCTGTACTCCTCACAGGCGCCCCCGATGTAGTGCATGGTGGACTTGATTACCACCAGGTGGGCTGGCAGGTTCACCCCCATCGCCAGAGTACTAGTTGTAACTGAGACATTTCCCCAATAACTTCACACAATGTTTCTTTGGTATTTCATATTACATAAACATGTGCCATGACAATGTTAAGGTCAATAATGTTTCTGATCCTAAAGTATGGAGGAAGATTGTCGGTAAAGGATACACTAAATATAGGCTGAGATAACGAAAAGCTTTTCTATATTTAGCCACATCCACAGTATATTATAGACACTAGTATAGACACTAATCTTTATTAAACCCTCTATACTGGCATGACTGTGACTGGTAACACATATGGTTGGCCTGTAATGGAGGATAGAAGGGTCGTTCCACGAATAGAGTACATTTTAGGTAGTGTAACTTCATACAAAAAAAACATAACTATTCATTTAATCTCCTTTTAACATTCTCTCATAAAGAGCAGAAAAACATGCTTTCCCGTCTCAAGGGGTTAAATAAAATTACTTCAGCAAGTGCCATGAAACTAACTGGGTTGACCGTAACAGGGTTACAGTTTTCATCTTAAACCAGCCATAATCCCCTTGTGAAGCTTGTTGCGTGTAAGAGCTTAACAACAACAAAGAAAGATTTAATGTTTAAACATTTCTAGCCTATCTATCTATTGGAAGTGTTATTGTCGACGCGCTCAGTTTTCCACCACCAGAAAATTGCCAAAAAGAGTAGAACCAGCTTTGACTTATTCCACATTTTCCTGTGTTAAAGCCTGAATTCAAAATCGATTAAATATATGTTTTTTCCTCACCCATCTACACACAATACCCCATAATGAGAAAGTAAAACGTTTTTGAAATGTATTGAAAATTACATACATAAATATCTCATTTACATCAGTATGCACAGCCCTGAGTCAATACATGTTAGAATCACCTTTAGCAGCGATTACACCTGTGACTCATTCTGGGTAAGTCTCTTATAAGACCACACGTGGATTGTACAATATTTGGCAATCGTTTTTTCCCAAATTCTTCAAATTGGTTGTTGATAATTCCTAGACAACCATTTTCAAGTCTTGACATAGATTGTTAAGCAGATTTATGTCAAAACTGTAACTCGGCCACTCGGGAACATTCACTGTCTTCTTGGTAAGCAACTCCACTGTAGATTTGGCCTTGTGTTGTAGGTTATTGTCCTGTGGAAAGGTGAATGAATCTCCCAGTGTCTGACGAACAGCAATTCAACTCTATAACTGTTTTAGCATGTACTCTATTCATGGAACGACCCAGATACTCACACAGCACAGGCAGGTCTCCCATGTTGAAGGCCTCCTCGATCCGCTTCCTGTCTGACACGTCAACTCCGGCGTGGTGGAAACCAACCCCAAACAACACCAAGTCTGGAAAAGAGAAAACACTGGGCTAGTAATTTCACAATTCTAACGCAAAAGTAGTTATATTCAAATCAATGAGCAATGTTTGCCTACATGGTACAGAAGAGAAGGAATATAAATTATTATAAATTCTCCACCGACCTCTGAGTTTTGAGTCCAGGAGAGAGTTTGCATAATTCACCAACCTACAAACAGAGGATTCCATCAATTCAATCAGATCAAACTAAACAGCAGGAAATTTGTATTGAATACCTGTACATCTGTAAATAATGAAAAGGGAAGTAGCTCAACCTTTGTTTGTGCTCAATACTCATGATGAACCTGGCATCCTTGGCCAGAACAGTGGCCGACTGCTGGACTCCTTTCCTTGTTGAACAAAACTGTAAAAATAAAAAATAAATCCTATGTGTGAAATATTAACAATGGCAATACTTACTGAAACGTATAAATATGGTACTGGTCAAGTCTAAATTTCAGAGACCCAAAGAGAGTTCCTCACAACAAGTGTTGGTTTCTGGTCCGAGTAGGTCTGGATGATGTTGGCCATCTTGTAGTTGAGTGACAGGTCGAACTTGAACTCAGTCTGGTTGCTGCTGCAGGGGAAACCCAGCACTACTTTCCTCAGTTTCACCGGTCTGTGACTCTCATCCATCTCCAGACAAGTAGCAGGGTCTCTGTCGTCACACAGCCAGTCTGCTATCTGCCATGCCAAACCATTGAACACAGTAAGGAGAAGTAATTTCTTCAAATAAATGCTCAGTTTAATGATAATCAGTAACTAGCAATACTATCGCGCTCCCACCTTCCCTATTTCCTATTCCCTTACTCTTTCTGAATAAGACAGGACTGCGGACATAATAACAACATAACAAGACACGGAGATGCATGTGTCGGAATGGCAAATGATGAACAGAAAGGGAAAGAATGACTATAGTGAAGGAAGTCTCTTTAGAGTATTTGCATATGGCCAAAGTGTGACATCACCCCTCTTTGACCCTCAGCCACTTACATCCTTGGTATTGGGGATGGTGGCAGAGACGGCCACAAATCTCATGGAGAGGTCCTCCTGAGGGTTCTCTGCTGCACGGTAGGCATGGACCGCCTTCATCCTGCTCACCACCACCTCTAGTGTGGCTCCACGCATAGGGTCCTTCACCACGTGCACCTAGAAACACAGAGCCAAGATGGATTATATTTAGTTGTCAATGTAACACATGTATAACACAATAATAAACAGATATGCTCAGTACAATGACAAATCAAGAAACAATAGATCACAATTTTTTATTTAAAAATGTTCTATAGGACAGTGAAGAGGAGACAGTAAAGGTAGGAGAGATTGCGAGTCAAAAGGGCAGTGGAACATCTGGTTATGCAGGCTGTAAATGTGTGCTGGGGTCCGTGGTTTTAACCGCTGGACCACACAAGCCACACTAGAGGGCTTCCAGTTGACATACGATGCCTCCTGGCGGCCATATTGGAAGACCACCAAATTAATTCCGTCAACAGCCGAGTTGCTACCCCAAACTGCACGATAACAGTGCCTAAAACTAGTTGATTCAACGGGGGGGAAATATGTTTGCAGATTCCCCGCAATCATGAAACACAATTGGTTACGCCAATGAGATAAGACTCAATCAAGAACTGTCAGAAATGCGAAGAAACCTTTTTGCCCGTCAATACCTGAATCCAGACAGCTCTCAGTACAGGGTCTGCTACGATCATTTCATCACTGGTAAATCAAGTCTGATCAATTTCGAATTTAGTTTAGCTGTTATGCTATCCAGGTGTTAACAACACTAAGTTAGCCAAAAGTAGCTAACTATATAGCTTATAGTCTAGCTATTCGCATGTGTAGAGTGAGTTTCAAGTTTTGGGGAAGCAATTAAAATTGTTCCACCATAAAAAGGCACCTTTATAACAAGGGATTGCATGCCTCTATCATTGCATTTGCAGACTATTGTACGTATACTATTCCTAATGTGATTAGTAGATTGGATAGTGATAATTTAGGCTATAAATAAACGCTTTTAGCACCGGAAAAATGTGGCCTTTGTTAAACATTTGATGCAATTCTTCTACACTTTATATGACTGGAGACATTAGCAGAATATTATTTGATACGATGGCCTACTCTACTGACAACAGATCAAGAAAAACGACCTTGTCTCGAATGCAACCATGTAATCTAAAATATGACACTAATTTGACAAAAGCTTGATCCCTTCTAGCCATGACCATGAAAAGGGGAGATGCAACATATGACGTCCATATAGCCTGGAGGACAATTATTGACCAAAATAACTCCAGTGGTTATTATATATTCATATGATAACCCAATTATATTTTGTTGATAACTTTATTCATAAGAGGGAAAATGTATGGACATTAGCGCATAGGACAGACGCCTCAATGGGATAGGACAACCTGCCGTGTTGACTATTGGTTGTTCCATCCCAACAATAGATTTAATCTTTATCTGACACTAAAACACCTGAATGAATTAAACACAACCGAACAATTAAGAGCCCTGGTGGTATAGGTGACCTAAATAAGTGCTATTCTAACATCAGGAGTGCTTTTAATTGGTTACTGTATGAGCGGTGCTGCAGCAGCATCAGCTTCTACTACTTCTTTAGGAAACATCCCTCAGTTATACGAGATGGTTGTCACATGCTGTGCTTTGGACAATTTCAATGATTCTGTTATGCCATTTGAGTAGAGCGCCTTCTCTTTGACGTCATGACAAAAGTGCCTCCTTAGACCATGTGGATATATAAAATGTAATTTGGAACGTGTAAAAGACTATTGTTTATGATATTGTAAACATACTGTACTTTAATAATAGGCTGTATTGTTGTATGGGTGAAATGAAAAGCGTTGTCATCAATGCTTTGACTAGCCCCATTGAATAATTTTTTTTTCTTATAGCCCAACAATTTTCTGTCTTTTACATTTTAAACACATTTAACAGAGACAATGTAATTGCTGTGGTAGCCACTCAGACCTTCTGGGAGAAAAGTATCTGGCATTGAACTTGGTGGTAGTAGTTGTGTGTGTTTGAAGCGAAGGATCCCATTATCTGCTTCCACAGAGATTACAAGGGTTGGATTTGCACAGCGCAAGGCATGTACAAAGCTTAGTATAACTGATTAGCTTCATACATTGTCTACTGGTATTGTTTTTAAATTGAGAACAAAGAGCTGAACAATATGTAAACAATGTGTGAGTTAAGCTATTCTCTGCTTCAGATGCACAATGTCAAGGGGTGCATTGCAAATGCCCATAAGGCTAATGCCATCATACTGTAGGCCAGTGGTTCCCAACTCCGGTCCTCGAGTACCCCCAACAGCACAGTTTTTTGTAGCCCCGGACCAACACACCTATTTCAACTAATCATCAGGCCCTATGAATTGAATCAGGTATGGTTGTTCAGGACTAAAGCAAAAATATGTGCTGTTGGGACTGGAGGACTGGAGGACTCAAGGATTGGAGTTGGGAAACCACTGTTGTAGGCATATAGCTGCATTGGCACTGCATGCCATTATCAGCTAAAAAATGGGTTCACATATCCTGAAAAAATTATGACAATCAAATAAAACTAATTGGAGAGCTTATGACTGAACAAAAAGGTACTGTTAATTTGAGAATACAACACAAACTAGAGACAGAGTCCCCTCCCTCTTTATTGCAGGATTGTGATCTGTGATTAATCAACATCGACACTAGTTATTCTTGAATAATAGTTAACTTAACAAGTAAAACAACTTTAAACACTTCAAAGAATCAACACTATTTCATATAAATGTCAAAGTGTACAAGTAAGCTAACTCATATGTAAAGGTTTGACATTTTAGTAACAAGCAGGCTATTACTATTAAAGCATAATTTCAAGGGAACAAAAAAAAGTAAATACCAGAAGTGGCTAACCTCGTTCCACTGACCCCTGATCTACTGGGTGAGCAGACTTCTGTTCCAGGCCAGCAATAGCACACTAGATTATTAACTAATTAGGTTCGATACATTGATGCTGTGTTTATCGCTCCCTATCCCAGTCTGTTGTCCCCACATGCTTCAAGATGGCTACCATTGTCCCTGTACCAAAGAAGGCAAAGATAACTGAACTAAATGACTACTGCCCCGTAGCACTCACTTCTGTCATCATGAAGTGTTTTGAGAGACTAGTCAAGGACCATATCACCTCCACCTTACCTGTCACCCTAGACCCACTTCAGTTTGCATACCGCCCCAACAGGTCCACAGACGACGCAATCGCCATCACACTGCCCTATCCCATCTGGACAAAAGGAATACCTATGTAAGAATGCTGTTCATTGACTACAGTTCAGCATTCAACACCATAGTAACCTCCAAGCTCATCATCAAGCTGGAGGCCCTGGTCTCACCCCCACCCTGTGAATTGGGTCCTGGACTTTCTGACGGGCCGCCCCCAGGTGGTGAAGGTAGGAAACAACATCTCCACTTCGCTGACCCTCAACACTGGGGCCCCACAAGAGTGCGTGTTCACCCACGACTGCGTGGCCATGCACGCCTCCAACTCAATCATCAAGTTTGCAGACGACACAACAGTAGTGGGCTTGATCACCAACAACGAGACAGCCTACAGGGAGGAGGTGAAGGCACTCGGAGTGTGGTGTCAGGAAAACAACCTCTCACTCAACGTCAACAAAACAAAAGGAGATGATCTTGGACTTCAGGAAACAGCAGAGGGAGCACCCCCCTATCCACATCGAAGGGACAGCAGTGGAGAAGGTGGAAAGTTTTAAGTTCCTCGGCATACACATCACAGACAAACTGAAATGGTCCACCCACACAGACAGTGTGGTGAAGAAGGCGCAACAGCGCTTCTGCAACCTCAGGAGGCTGAATAAATTTGGCTTGTCACCAAAAACCCCGACAAACTTTGACAGATGCACAATCGAGAGCATCCTGTCGGGCTGTATCACAACTGCACCGCCCTCAACCACAATGCTCTCCAGAGGGTGGTGCGGTCTGCATAACGCATCACTGGGGGCAAACTACCTGCCCGCCATGACACTTACAGGAAGGCCAAAAAGATCATCAAGGAAATCAACCACCCGAGCCACTGCCTGTTCACACCGCTACCATCTGGAAGGCTGATGCGGGAGCACAAAAAAAGGCTCTGATGACACCTCCCTCAATGGATCCGTCCACATCTTCACCACTGGCTCTGCCACTTGGGTGGGGGACAAATGACTGGTTGGATGAGATATCTTGCAGTGACATGCCAAACTGCCACTTTACAGAAATAGCTCGCCACAAGGTTAGAATGTGGCTCAGCGCTAAAGCTGACCTGGTCCCGAAAAGAGTATATAAGGAGAATGCCTTCATTAAGAGGGCATGGTAGTGCTACTTGACTTATCACTGAACTCGTGATACTTCAAACTACCATCAACCTAAAAGGTAATATCTGACTTTCATACTCTAGAAAAATTGTACCTCTTGACTTCTGATTTCTGAACGAGACTGAGTCAACTACCCTATACACTCCTCGCGCTGAATATATCCACCTAATAGGAGTGGATGAATAGCGTCAGTGGTGAAGGGTCTTGTTCTCGAACCGTCTCTTCACTAATTAGTAAATCATAGTGCAACTTCTAGTAGGAGAAACAGATGCATATCAGACTTTCATACTCTAGAACAATTGTATCTTTTGACCGCTGGTTTTTGGGCGAGACCTACTGAGACAAATACCCTGTACACTCTTAGTGGTGTTACAAAGGGTTTTGATCTACGATAGCAGTCTCGTTACTAATCAGAAAAAATATACAAAAAAGGTCATAGTACAATTAGTAGCAGGAGAAACAGATACTGAAGTAATTGCCTATACCGGTAGAGCAATTGTGAGTTGAAGAACATACGGTACTCTCTGGGAATCAACCAGGTCAACCTACGCTAAGGTAATTAGCCCCTTGTTGTAATACATATATAAGGCATTAATAGTAGTAAGTGTTTTGATGATGTTTGATGTTATAGATTAAGGATGTAAAGAAACTGTAATAACGTGTACAACTGTGTGAATTGCAAACATTGAATAAAAAGTAGAAACTAGATCTAAAGCCCTATGGGAGAAAACGCCTCTGACACTCCCAAATCTAGGGAAATAAGTCTAGTTTCTACACTAAAGACAATATAATGGTCTGGACAGAATAATCTTTTTATTGTAACAGATATCCTCTATATTAATATTCAAGTAGTATTAGTCGACGGACATAGACTGTAAATCGTAACCAAGTTATAGCTTGCGTGAGTCTAGATATAAGGGCATACAAAGGTGAAAGTGAAAGTAAAACGAGAGGTACTCTGAGTCTGATTAATATTATCTAAGATCCCGAAAAAAGCCTGACGGCACCACATAAGGCTAATCTCCGAATAAAGGGCAGGATACATAACCAGGTCAATCCGGCGGACCTGTGAGTCACCTGTTAGCCGGGTGACATAAGAACTTGAGTGAGACGACTTGTATCACTCTCGACGGGGGTACCTTAACGGTCTTATAGCAAAATCCCCTACCGCGACAAGGCGAGGTCAGTACAGGTGCATCAAAGCTGGGACCGAGAGACTGAAAAACAGGTTCTCTCAAGGCCATCAGACTGGTAAACAGCAATCACTACCTCAGAGGCGGCTGCCTACATCACTGACCACTTTAATAAATGGATCACTAGTCACTTTATACAATGCCACTCTAAATAATGGCACTTTAATAATGTTTACATATCTTACATTACTCATATCACATGTACACTACCGTTCAAAAGTTTGGGGTCACTTTGAAATGTCCTTGTTTTTGAAAGAAAAGCAAATTTTTTGTTCTTTAAAATAACATCTATTTGATCAGAAATACAGTGTAGACATTGTTAATGTCAGAACAGAAGAAAGTTATTTGTTTCTAGCCATTTTGAGCCTGTAATCGAACCCACAAATGCTGATGCTCCAGATACTCAAGTAGTCTAGAGAAGGCCAGTTTTATTCCTTCTTTAATCATAAATTAGCTGTTTCCAGCTACAATAGTCATTTACAACATTAACAATGTCTACACAGTATTTCTGATACATTTTAATGAACAAAAAAATTGCTTTTCTTTCAAAAACAGGGACATTTCTAAGTGACCCCAAACCTTTGAACGGTAGTGTATATGCTGTATTTTATACCATCTATTGCACCTTGCCTATGCCGCTAGGCCATCGCTCATCCATATACTTACATGTACATATTCTCATTCACCCTTTTGGATTTGTGTGTATTAGGTACTTGTTGGGGAATTATTAACATCTGCTAACCATGTGTATGTGACAAATAAAATGCGATTTGAATCAGGTGTGTTAGTGCTGGGCTGGAACAGAAGCCTGCACACCCAGCAGGGTTGGCCTGCTCCAGTTGTAATAGGTTTATACATTGTGTGACTTTTGAACTGTATTTTTGTTCACTAAATTTGAGAACATAGGTACACATATAATCCATGGTATATAAGAATGTCCCCTTATTCTCTTGGGACCTCTTCATCTGCAGACAGGGTTTCACAGCTCTCTGTACCTGAGGACAGAAGACATTACAAAGTAACAGGCTGCATTATCCTCAAATTAGACAGCACTGAATATTATGTAGATATACCTCTCTGTACTTCGTTTTTTTTAGCTGGGGACTAGAACTGGAGAATATTTTCAAAATGTCCTCCCACAAAGGTACCTGCCCTATCCAGAGTAGCCTACTCTCCATTCTCTGACAGCAACAACTGATAGCTAATCCTTTCACCCTATTCCATGGCTGTTGGCTAGCTACCTCGCTACAAATATATTTAGAGTTACAACAATAAATATATCACAATAGCTAGCTAACTAGCTAATAAGAAGTTCGCAAGCTGGTGATATTTAATTCACTTAGCTAGCTATACAGTATGTAACGTTTTCTAACTAGCAAACATAACGTTAGCAGCTCATTTGAGTTACCCTGCACACTACGTTAAGTTTCTGGTGCAAGCTAGCTAATAATACATAGTTTTCGATCATTTTCAAAATATATTTACTTACTTGAATAGGTTCTCCCACTGCCTCCGTTTTCTGGGTCCTTAGACAAACTAAATAATGGGCAATATTCCCAAAGTTTCCGGTGGTAGCAAAAGGCAGCCAGCCATGTGGACGATTGGAGGACTTCCATCAGACTGACTTTGGTCTTCCAACATCACGCATCTGCAAGCCCTCTATAGATCACAATCTGGGAAAGAATGTTTCACTCTATCCAAGCTGTTTCAGAGTGTTATTTGGCCAAGTACTGTATATGGTTGCAGTACTACCTGAGGGAATTTTGAACAGAACATCAAATACTAAAAACGTATCCACTGACCTCGTCAATAAGGAAAAGCCGGACCAACTGCAGCAGGCAGTTATCCCTCCACTTCCTCGTCATGCTGTCCCATTTTTCCTGCGAGAAACAGAAATGTGTCTGTGCTTTATCAAGAACTGGTTAATAAAGTGTTAACATTTTCCTGCAGTGGGTTAAATCAGGGTCACACAGAGTGTTTCTTTGTAGCCTTAAACAAATCTACTTTGAAACAAAAGTATACACATTACACACATGGTTGTGGGCTTAAACAAACAACATAGAGTTGAAATGTATTCCATTTTGAGTTCCCATCCCAATATTTCACTTTATATACATCACAGAAGACTGAAATATAACAAAACCGTTTGACATAGAAACACCGGATTTTCGTCTGGTTTAATTTTTGGGGGGACTAATTATGAAAATATGAAAAATATTAATAAGATTCCACCCATGAGGCCACTAGGTCATTTGACTGCAGGTCATGAATTGTCTCGATACAACTGAATTTATCCATCCTCGCATCACAAACAAACCCCTATTGCAACATGGATATCACGCCTGCTATGGTCACAGGATCAGCCACCTCATTGCGCTACATATTACACACAAATAAAAATGTCCGCCGGTGACAGGCTATGCCACATACAGTATACTGTACACTGGGATACGGTGTCACTCACAGGTGTGGTCATGATGATATGGGCGTCCTGAATCTCAAAGAAGTCGTCGATCTCTGTGTCTCCGGTCAGCTCCTTGCAGCTCAGGCCCAGAGGCCCGAATTTCTTCTTCCAGTCCTCAAAGCGCTGGCTGCATAGAGCTTTGATGGGGGCCACTGAAGACGACAGAAGCATTCACAATCAATGCATCTCATCATACAGTTTTCATTTTATAAAATGTTATCAATTTACATTTTGAACACGTAGAAAGTATGGGTGTAGTCAGGTCATAAATTACTTACAACATGTAAACAACAAACCAGATATCAAGACTGCATACAGGCTAACCTATACTGTACCATGAATCAGCTCTTAATGTCTTAGTGCTTTTTACCTAGTGCTTTTGACAAGGATACTAAGTACTGTAATTGGAGGGCCTTACTGTACACAGCTTTGACGTTTCTCCAGGGCTCTGTGGTCTCCATCAGTAGGCGGATGATGGCCAACTCAAAAAGCACAGTCTTACCAGAGCCCGTAGGAGCACAAGCCACAAAGTTCTTACCTGTGTATAGAACCTGCAAAACATACATGGCTCATAAAAATGTCTCAAGGATACTGTTTTGCTTTTAAGGTTCTTAATTGGATGACAATTCTGAATGCTTACGTCATCTAGGGCATTTGATTGAACGTAGTTGAAGTAAGGGAACTCTTTGAAGACCGATCTAAATTTAGCAGCTGTGTTCATTTGATTAAGGACACCCAACAAACAACCCACAATTGTTCCTTAGACTTCATGTAGTCATCATTAAGCATGCATCAATCAAGCATTCATTAACTTTTCATTCCTTGCGTTATTACCGATAATACAGATGTGAAAGGATACGGATTTCAGAGATTGGTCGGAGTATCCCAGGCCCAGAAGTACCTAATATGAAAACAAATCCATAGACATCTCATTTTACATTCACACTGACAGTGGCAACCCAACCCCAGTCAAAATGGAAGATATTGTCCACCCCCTAGTGGTATTTTTCTGTCATTACAGCAAAGAGGGCATTGGGTAGTGCTCACCTCGTTTCACCTCATCAAGCTCTAACGAACAGTGACAGGCTGCTGCCATGACCATTACATCTGAGTACATTCTTCAGCTACAACACCCCATCATAGCAATATGTATATGATTTATATATATATATATAAACACAGACATGGTGTTGGGTTCAGTCTGTGCGGTACTACTTTGTATGTGAAGGGGTTGGGGTGTCATGGGGAGAACATGAGCCCTCTTGGTGCCCTTGTCCTGTGTCTTCTGTGGTGGTCCCCGGGCTGTAGGCGGGCACAGACCGGTGAGGGAGCCGGGGCCTGCTGCCGACTGCTTTGCCAGCCGAGGCTCTGTCGCCATAGAAACATGGTTGAAGGTTTGCTGCACTCCGGGTCTTGCCTGGTTGAGGCCTCTGTTTGAGTTTGCGCTGCTGTTCAACACCTGACCACTGGGAGGTTTGAACAAACTGTAACGACAAAGAGATTATTTAATTTATAGGTAGAGAGCTCATAAGTGCTTACAGTGATATCCCACATATCATGATGTAACTAGTACAGCCATGTATTTGATAAAGACGGTGCCATTTCAGAAGGGCTCTGACAGACGCCATTACATTTCAAAACTATAGTATCTGACGAAGACACATGATGGGGGACACTGACATTTACTATGTATTCTGAACGCACAGTATGCACACTCATTAGTTTCATTTGAACGGCTTACCTTCTCCGTAGAGGTGGGCTTTGGCTGAACTCCAGAGGGAAATGTTTCTGCTCCAGTGCATGACCAGACTCCTGTGGGGTTTTAGTTCGACCTCTAACCTTTGTGGTATCCTGGGATTTATTCATGAAGTCTTCCCGAGCCCAAAGGGCACACCCGCCCTGTGCCTCAGGTTCTTTTCTTCCATCACTGGTATTCTGATTTAATTTGTTATTCTTGGGAGTGAAACCATCACCGTCAACTGCTCTTTTCAAAGGGGGAAGGAATTTGTTGGACTTCTGAGAGAAACCTGCATTGGAGATGGTCAGAAAGGGATTTGATAGACGACTTGATAATGCAATAATTGACATGACTTAAAACAAGACCCAGTTTAAGCCTAGTCTTGAACTAAAAATCCTTTTCAAAAGATCATTTTCATTGAAAGTGCATTTTAGGCCAGGACTCCGCTTAGTCCGGGTCCGGGAAACTGGCCCTTACAGTATTGACTGAATTAACTAAAATGATTTAATCACTTCAAATGCCACTTACTGAATGATGAAAGAACCTCTGCCTCTTTCTGGATGTCCTGAGTGGCTGGGATCTGGGAGAGGGACAGAGGGGGTTCCAACTGCCAAGAACTCTGCTCTTGACAAAGTGGCTTTCTGGAGACGGGAGGAGGGCAGGAAA
The DNA here is from genome assembly GCF_045679555.1 of Salvelinus alpinus. Lineage (NCBI taxonomy): Eukaryota > Metazoa > Chordata > Actinopteri > Salmoniformes > Salmonidae > Salvelinus > Salvelinus alpinus. The sequence continues at coordinate 35,497,585 of NC_092108.1, forward strand.
AGAGTTAAGCAAAGCTTAACATGGCTAGGAACTTTGCTCTTGCTAAATACAAATCTAGTGGGGCATGACTGTGGGATGCAGGTTGTTTCTGACGACTCACACTTTGTGGACAACTGGCCTCTCAAAGAACAGGTTATCCAGGGACAAAGTGCAGTCTTCTGAGTCCAACATCTCGTTAGATCATGTAGGCCTATGCAACAGTCATCTGTAGAATTACAAAGTTAGAGTAATCATGGTATACAGTGCATTCGGAAAGTATTCAGAGCAAAGGGTCTGAATATTTATGGGAATAAGGTATTTCTGTTTTTTCTAAAAATCTGTTTTCGCTTTGGCATTATGGGGTATTTATTCCGTTTTAGAATAAGGCTATAATGTAACAAATGTGGAAAAAGTCAAGGGGTCTGAATACTTTCCGAACGCGCTGTATGCAGCAGACACCGACAGGCATTTCAGGGTACCAAGGAGACGGACAATGTTGCCACAACAGGAAAGTCTTTATAGGTACTGCCTAGGTTTGCAGCAACTGGGAGAAATTGTAAGAAATGTAAAAAATGTGTCAGTAGCCTGACTAGACTTCATAAAATATCTTAAACATACTGTAAAGCCTAAATGTTTTTTGTGCAAAGGCCTAAGGTGTTGAAACCCCTACACCAGATCAACGCAAGATGGCAGTCTCTTGGTCAGGACTAGCAAGGATCGTCACTAGTTACCACAGCCACAAAGTCATAAACCCCGCCTATTTCTACAATTTATCTTCTTAAAATTAGATTTTAAACCTAACCACACTGCTGACCGTATGCTTAACCCTGACTTTAAATTAAGACAAAAAAGCACATTTTTGTTTTCATGAATTTCTACAATATTTTGTCTTCGTGGCTGTGGTAACTAATGGAAACCCCAGCAAGCTAACGTTCGCTAACTAGGCAGGCAAGTTGGCTCACTTTCATGTAGTTAAGCGACTTATTTGACAAAATATAAAAGTGTATTATATGACCATAATAATGACCGCCTGTTAATTCGTATTATATTTCAAACTGACGGGTGGCGTGTAAATAGATAATTCAAGTAAGTAAAATCATTTTTAGCCTACCTGTTTCGGTGGGTGTACTACTATAGCTAACTAGTCTCGAGCCTAGACGCTAACGATACCCGCTCTTTGCTCGAGGGAGATAGCAAATATTTCAATAACTAAACCAAGATAGACCACAGCCTGTCGTTTCCAACGGGAACTAATGAGTAATTGTGGGCAGAACAAGAAAAGAGGTGGGCAGAGCCAAGCACGAGCTAGCGAGATCCTATTGGAGCGTTCTAGCTCATCTGCATATTTCCGTTAGGGACGCTTCCTCTGTGAAGTGCGCGTGTGCAATAATTCACCTCGCCTTTGCACCCCTTATAAACAGCGCGATTTTAAAAAACTTAATCCACCATGTTCATAACATATTCTAGTTTTGGGAACAGAAAACTGTATTGAGATAAAATGTTTCATCGATGAGAAAATGTGCAGAATGTCGGCCAAAATCCATCTCGCTCCATCTTCTCCACTGCCGGCCAGTGGGCTTCCTCTCACTACCATATTTGGTAAAGAGTGGAAACGCCAAGCGGACGCTTCACATTTATACATCCGGTGAAATATCTGTCTTATTGTTATATCTATGGAGAAACGTTTGCCAGCTCAGATTAATCGGTAACTCAAAACATTATTAGCATTTTTTCGTTTTAACACAAAAATAATTAATGTATTGTAAAAATATATTTCGAATCAAGCTGCTCGATAGACCGTTCGTTTATTTATTTGACAACTAGCTAAATATCTAAGCCATAGGCCAGCTGATTGATTGGTGTGCCGCGCGTTGCGGCTGCCTCTTGACACCAAAACGACTGGCAGGTTTCAAAACAACATGCATTGAGTGTTGGCTATACAAAGGTACATGAAGATTTTATGCGTTATTTGAATATCCTGTAAAACGATGAGTGGGGGGGGTAGAATTAGTGGAAAAAATATTACAATGTTTATTAACAGGTAAGAGCTCACAACCGTAGCCTAGCTGACACGTTAATACACAGCGTGGATAAAGAGGCTGTGTAATTGTGTAAAACAAACAAAAAATATCAAACATTGGGAGTAAATATTTGTCTTGATTGCCAGTAATCATGTGCTACTATGACTTGAGTAGCTATAACTGTATCCGCAAGGTGTTCACAAACCCAAATGTGATCCAGACAGGGAGAAAAAGAGACATATATACATTGAATGGAAATGACCATCTAACATGTCAATGTATTCGATTTGAATAAAATAACCATTTCAAACCGGCTATCAGTAGCGTCCACCCAATCTTCTACCTATAATAAACTAGGTAGATGATCATCAACTCGGGATTTTTCATGCCGCCTATCTGGGACAAACCACTCTCACTTGCGGGGGAAGCTTATCACGGTGACAAACAGTTTATGAAAGATCACGGAAGTATAATGAAATGATTACTTACATTGTGAATGTTATATTATATCCATACTTCTACACTGGAAAAATGTTGTGCAATTAAAAAGTGCACTCATCAATGCATTTGTGTCGTTCTTGTATTCCCTCTCAAAAAAATGGTTTAACCTACGTAGACCAAGGAAAATGGCGACTGTAGAATGGATGGAAGACGAAAGTGAGCAATAATTCAATGCAACGATTAAAGTGCATATCGTTTGCATTTACACCGTTCAAAGGTAACGTTTCAAGTCTTCTCTAACAATATTGTTACCTCTCGGTATTGCTCAAACATGTCCGGTGTTTTTTGTGTGGTTTTGGTGGAGGTTTTTGTTTTGGTATGGACATTATGGACTGGGTAACGTTAGGCTATTACAAGCGTCCAACAACAGGAAGATTTAAAGAGAAGTAAAGCACCTTTGGATCTTTATGGGGCTCGAGGAACAATGTTGGTGCTCGAGTGTAAAGGTTGCGCTGTGTTTTGGCATAGCTGGGCTACAGTTCTACAACGCATAGCTAGAAAGTTTACTATAGAATGCATAACTGTCAACTGCTCATCAACAACGTTACCCATCGGTCTTGAGCAAGGGGTGATCGATTAGCATTTTATTATAAGATATATGTTGTGACATGCATGCATTTATGGCTTGCTTGACAGGTGTCCTTAAATGGGCATATTTAGCCCACTCATCGCTCACCTTGCTGTCGTCATGTACATGAAAAATAATATTTTTTTCTATTGAAAATGTATCTGTATATAGTGTTGTGGGTATTCAAACCCTAATGGGATGCTTACCAGGGGTGTATAGAGCCCCACAGTGGAGGTGTCATAATACCCATAAAACCTAGCGGGCAAAGAGGGAAATTGTTTTTCCACCATTCATTTTTCCCATAGGCGATTTTAGAAACACTTAAAATAAGGTCTGTGTTTCATGTAGGCTTACACTGGCGTAACGTTTTGATAACCATCTAAATCTCTCTTAGACAAGGTGACTTATCAATATATTTGGGTCTATTTACTCTCAGATTCGAAATGCTCATTAGCATCAAAGAAGACATCATGCAAGACTACAGATCCCTGCAAGCTCCTAGCTGAATCATCTCTCGCTGAAACCTTTGCTAAACTTGCACAAGACAGTTCACAGAATTGTCAGTTTAAAGAAATCTTGCCAATTTATTAATTACTACTGTTACCAACTGGCTCGTAACCCTTAACAAAGATGGAGACAACGCGGAGGTAAAACTATATACAAGTAACAATGGTGTGTGTGTGAAGTCAGTAGTGTAAGTGAGTAGATGCGTGCATAGATGGTGATAATGAGGGGTGCCAAAACAAACTAACACAAAGAAGCCACAAAATGCCGCAACCAAAAATAAGCATGTCTGCGTGGAGAGTCTCCTCAATGTATGGGGGAAAGGTGTATTTATCCCCGGGACACACCTGAGCCCAGAGGTGTTCCATTTCGCTGACGACCCTCCCAGCTCCGCCCACCGACATCCTATTAAGAAAAACGAGCAGAGAGAAAGAATTCGTCACCCCTCATAAAACCGGGGACCACCAAGGACACTGGTACACCACACCAACCAAAAAACTTGAAATGTAAATATTCAACAACAAATATATATATATATATAACACCAACAAAATACTGCTCTGGTTAACGCTAACCCATCTGCCACAGCCAACCTTGTCCTCCCCAGACCTCAGCAACCTTTGTGCACAGGAAGCAACGTTTAAGAGGGGGAGGGGAAACGAGGACAGCAGGGAACCAATGACAGGACAACACAAAATAAGCAGTAGCTGGTCACGTAAATGACACGCATACGTCACAACTCTGGGACCACATGCATAAGAAAATGCGTGTCCACTGATCAATAGGACCAGACGCGTTCAGGAACAGGGTGCACGAGAGAGAGAGTCAGCAATGGCATTATCAGACCCCCTGTTGTGCCGCACATCGAGATGGAAATCCCGTAAAAACAAACACCATCTCATTACCTCTGGTTAGGACACATCATAGACCTCATGGTGAGAGGGTTATGGTCGGCGTAGACCACATTAGGTACAACACCCGACCTGATGTACACCTCGAAGTGTTGTAGCGCCCATATGAGTGCTAGCACTTCAACTTCAACTTATAACAGTTAAACTTCTTTGAAGATAAACTAACGGGCCTCTTAACACCGGACACATCTGCCCCACAACCTGATTTGCAGAGGAATGACGAAGCCACGGGAGGAGCAGCCAGCACAGGAGGTGAGGTAAGCAGCCTCTCTGCGTCATCAAAAGCCTCCCACAGAGAGGAGACCAGACTTAAACCGACTTAGCTTTCAGCAAATCTGTCAGGGGAGCGACTATGGTAGAAAAGTTCCTACTGAAACGACGCTAATAACCAATCGTTCCCAAGAAACGCATCAGTTCTTTAGTGGTTGGCGGTGGAAAAGCACCAATAGCTACCACTTTAGCCCGAACAGGACGCACCTCACCCTGCCCAGCCACCTTACGAAGGTATGTATCTAACTGTCACCAGAGCAAACTCCCACTTTGCCAAGTTGATAGTGAGGCGAACCACAGCCAGGCGGTCGAACAAGGCTTGAATACGGGACAAATGCTCCTCAAGTATCTGCATAAACCAATACATCGTCCAGACAAACAGTGCCCCCGACCAGACCGGAGACAACCCTATTCATAAGGCGCTGTAAAGTGGCAGGTGCGTTCCGCAAGCCGAAACTCATAACCGAATACGAGTACAGCCCGGAGGGTGTAATAAGGGCAGATATTTTGCGTGCCTTACGCGTCAGTGGCACCTGCTCACAAACTTCGCTACTCCGACCTGATCAACGCAGTCCTCCATCCGAGGAAGAGGAAATTAATTTGGCTTAGTGACACTGTTTACCTTACGGTAGTCCGTACAAAATCTGTTTGTCCCATCCGGTTTACTGACCAAGCTACAGGGAAAAGCCCAGCTGGAGAAAGAAGGCTCTGCAATATCACTCTCCAGCATGTACCTGATCTCAGCTTCCAAACAACTCTGTTTCTCTGAAGAAACTATAGAACGTCTGACGGATGAGGTCAGCATCCCCAACGCCAATATCGTGTTCTATCAAGTTTGTACGTGTCGGCGTATCAGAAATCTAAACTGGAAAACTCCGAATCAGACCGACCAACTCGTCTCGCCTATCAGCAGGTAGATGAGCGAGAAGGCGATCTAAAACATCCAGTTTCTGAATTTTTCAATCTACCCTGCAGTATGCAATCGTCGGGACCAGGGACATCCTCCTCACCATGCAAGGGCATAGCATGACAAAAAGAAGAACCCAGCGATGTAACAGTACCGAACAAAAGCTTGCCGCCACTGGACGCCGGAGCAGTGGAAACACTTTCTCTGGAGTGATGTATCATGCTTCACCATGTGGCAGTCCAATGGACGAATCTGGGTTTGGCAGATGCCAGGAGAATGCTACCTGCCCCAATACATAGTGCCAACTGTAAAGTTTGGTGGAGGAGGAATAATGGTCTGGGGCTGTTTTTCATGGTTTGTGCTGGGCCCCTTAGCTCCAGTGAAGGGAAATCTTAACGCTACAGTATACAATGACATTCTAGACGATTCTGTGCTTCCAGCTTTGTGGCAACAGTTTGGGGAAGGCCATTTCCTGTTTCAGCATAACAATGCCCCCGTGCAGAAAGCGAGGTCCATACAGAAATGGTTTGTCGATAGGTGTGGTAGAACTTGACTGGCCTGCACAGAGCCCTGACCTCACCCTCATTGAATACCTTTGGGATGAATTGGAACGCTGATTGCGAGCCAGGCTTAATCGTCCAACATCAGTGCCCGACCTCACTAATGCGCTTGTGGCTGAATGGATCAAGTCCCTGCAGCAATGTTCCAACATCTAGTGGAAAGCCTTCCCAGAAGAGTGGAGGCTGTTATAGCAGCTGGGGCCATGCTGAAACATGAGGCGGATGAATGGCACGACAATGGGCCTCAGGATCTTGTCACAGCATCTCTGTGCATTTAAATTGCCATAGATAAAATTCAATTGTGTTTGTTGTCATTAGCTTATGCCTGCCCATACCGTAACCCCACTGCCACCATGGGGCACTCTGACACCAGCAAACAGCTCGCCTACCTGACGCCATACACTTGAAAGGTCTGCGGTTGTGAGGCCAGTTGGACGTAGTGCCAAATTTTCTAACACAACATTGGAGGTGGCTTATGGTAGAGAAATGAACATTCAATTCTCTGGCAACAGCTCTGGTGGACATTCCTGCAGTCTGCATGCCAATTCCACGCTCCTTTAAAGCTTGAGACATATATGGCATTGTGTTTTGTGGCCTTTTATTGTTCCAAGCACAAGGTGCACCTATGTAATGATCATGCTGTTTAATAATTTTCTTGATATGCCACACTTGTCAAATTGCTCACTAACAGGGATGTAAACAAATTTGTGCACAACATTTTAGAGAAATAAGCTGTTTGTGTATATGGAACATTTCTGGGATATTTTATTTCAGCTCATGAAACAAGGGACCAACACTTTACATGTTACATTTTACATTTTTGTTCAGTATACAGTACAAGTAAAAAGTTTGGACACCTACTCATTCAAGGGTTTTTCGTTATTTTTACAGTTTTCTACAATTTACAACTATGAAATAACACATGAAATCATGTAGTAACCAAAGAAGTGTTAAACAAATCAAAATATATTTTAGATTCTTCAAAGTTGCCACCCTTTGTCTTGATGATAGCTTTGCACACTCTCTCAATGAAGCTGGTCTCTCAACCAGCTTCATGAGGAATGCTTTTCCAACAGTCTTGAAGGAGTTCCCACATATGCTGAGCACTTGTTAGCTGCTTTTCCTTCACTCTGCGGTCTAATTCATCCCAAACCATCTCAATTGGGTTGAGGTCGGGGGATTGTGGAGGCCAGGTCATCTGATGCAGCACTCCATCACTCTCCTTCTTGGTCAAATAGCCCTTACACTGCCTGGAGGTGTGTTTTGGGTCATTTTCCTGTTGAAAAACAAATGATAGTCCCATTAAGTGCAAACCAGTTGGGATGGTGTATTGCTGCAGAATGCTGTGGTAGCCATGCTGGTTAAGTGTGCCATGAATTCTAAATAAATCACAGACAGTGTCACCAGCAAAGCACCATCACACCACCCCCTCATGCTTCACGGTGTCCTTTAGTAGTGGCTTTGCAGCAATTCGACCATGGTCTTAAGAGGCTTTTAAACAGCTTCTACCCCCAAGCCATAAGACTCTTGAACATCTAATCAAATGGCTACCCAGACTATTTGCGTTGGCCTCCCCCCTATTTTACGCTGCTGCCACTCTGTTTATTATCTATTTATAGTCACTTTAATAACTCTACCTACATGTACATATTACCTCAATTACCTCGACTAACCGCTGCCCCCGCACATTGACTCTGTACCGGTACCCCCTGTATATAGCCTCACTTGTTATTTTACTGCTGCTCTTTAATTATTTGTTTTATTTCTTATCTTTTTGGGGTATTTTTCTTAACTGCATTGTTGGTTAACGGCTTGTAAGTAAGCATTTCACTGTAAGGTCACTACACCTGTTGTATTCGGCGCATGTGACAATTTGATTTGATGAAGGCCTGATTCACGCAGTCTCCTCTGAACAGTTGATGTTGAGATGTGTCTGTTATTTGAACTCTGTGAAGCATTTATTGGGGCTGCAATCTGACACGGAACCCAAACCGGCTGCGCGCGTGCGCCATCGTGGATACATTTATTTTGTCCCCCCCCACACCAAACGCGATCACGACACGCAGGTTAAAATATCAAAACAAACTCTGAACCAATTATATTAATTTGTGGACAGGTTGAAATGCATTAAACATTTATGGCAATTTAGCTAGTTAGCCTGCACTTGCTAGCTAATTTGTCCTATTTAGCTAGCTTGCTGTTGCTAGCTAATTTGTCCTGGGATATAAACATTGAGTTGTTATTTTACCTGAAATGCACAAGGTCCTCTACGCCGCCAAGTAATCCACACAAAACGGTCAACCGAATCGTTGCCTTCCAGGCTTTTTCTTCTTCTGACTTTATATTGTGATTGGCAACTTTCATAAATTAGGTGCATTACCGCCACCGACCTCGTTCGTCTTTCAGTCACCCACGTGGGTATAACCAATGAGGAGATGGCACGTGGGTACCTGCTTCTATAAACCAATGAGGAGATGGGAGAGGCAGGACTTGCAGCGCGATCTGCGTCAGAAATAGAACAGATTTCTATTTTAGACCTTGGCAACGCAGACGCTCGCGAGCAGTGTGGGTGCATAATTGAATAACATGGATTTCTAAATGTATTTTGCAACGCTCCCGCACGCGACGCGAGCGGTTTGGTCAGCCTGTGAGGTGCAGGTAACTCTAATGAACTTATCCTCTGCAGCAGAGTGATCTCTGGGTCTCCCTTTCCTGTGGCAGTCCTCATGAGAGCCAGTTTCATCATAGCACTTGATGGTTTTTGCTAAATTTTCCGGATTGACTGACCTTCATGTCTTAGTAATGACGGACTGTAATTTCTCTTTGCTTATTTGAGCTGTTCTTGCCATAATATGGACTTGGTCTTTTACCAAATAGGGCTATCTTTTGTATACCACCCCTACCTTGTCACAACACAACTGATTGGTTCAAACGCATTAAAAAGGAAAGAAATTCCACAAATTAACCTTTAACAAGGCACACCTGTAAATTTAAATGCATTCCAGGTGACTTCCTCATCAAATGTATTTATTGGTCACATACACATGTTTCGTAGATGGTATTGCAGGTGTAGCGAAATGCTTGTGTTTCTAGCTCCAAAAGTGCAGTAATATCTAACAATTCACAACAATACACACAAACCTAAAAGTAAAACAATGGAATTAAGGAATATATAAATATTAGGATGAGCAATGTCGGAGTGGCATAGACTAAAATACAGTAGAATATACTATATACATATGAGATGAGTAAAGCAAAAATATGTAAACACTATTAAAGTGACTAGTGTTCCATTATTAGAGTAGCCAGTGATGTATATAGGGAAGAAGCTGGTTGAGAGAATGCAAAGTGTGCAAAGCTGTCATCAAGGCAAAGGGTGGCTACTTTGAAGAATCTCAAATATATTTAGATTGTTTAATACTGTTTTTGGTTACTACATGATTCCATATGTGTTATTTCATAGTTTTGATGTCTTCACTATCATTCTACAATGTAGAAAATAGTAAAAATAAAGAAAAACCCTTGAATGAGTTGGTGTGTCCAAAATGTTGACTGGTACTGTGCATAAATACAATTGAGATCATATTTTGCAGCAGCTCTCAGAAGTCATGTTTTTTTTTGCTGTGCACCATTAGCAGGCACCACTGGTGGTGGTAGAGAGTTCTTAAAGGAGAGGTACCATATTTGGCAAGTGTAGCCAGCTAGATGATTGATGGGCAAAGTAAACAACTTTCTGTTCTGTTTTTTTGTTTTTTTTCCTAGAGTTCAGCTGCAGAAATGTCTGATCTGACCGGTATTGATGAAGAAGAGAAAGATGCAGATCCTGTGATTGACCCTTTAGATCTCTTTCAAGATCTAATGAGAAATCAGACGCCCTTGTTTATAGAAACATTGGACAGACCTCAGACCTCTCCTCTGAGAGAAAATAGCAGTGTCCTTGATGTTCTCTCAAACACAAATGTGTTGTCTGTGAATGGACCTTTACACCAGGCCTTCGAATCAGATGAACTCAACAGCTTGTCAACAGAAAAGGAGGAGGAGAAGAGTATTACTCAGTTGAAGACTGTGCAGGACATTGACACTACAGGGATATGGGGTTTCGATGTAGAATCTTCAGAGAACTCAATGGATAATTATGAGGGTCCCCTGAGCTGGGACCCTCAGAGAGAATTCATGCAGTTTCTGTGGGACGACCACGATGATTCTCCCATGGAGGAGCCACCAATGGCAGATCCTCCCCCAAACAGCCAAAGGAGGAGGAAACGCAAAATGGACATGGTGGTCATGGTAGATCCCTCAGAGGAACTGTTCTCTGATTTGAGCCTCAAGTCAACAAAGGACGTATTTGATGAGGAGGATCTAGAAGAACCTGTTCCCATCAACAAGGTCCAATCCTTGAGAAAACGCTGCAAACCTCAATCACTGACGAGGAAGAAAGCACCGTATCCCAATGGAACTGTAGAGGCCATCAAGCAACTTATTTTCAACGCGCCTGCAAGAAATCCACATGAGAAAAGCGTGGCTCACAGGCTTAAAACGCTGAAAGGGAATCCACTGACTGACTCTTGTTCAGAGGAGGAGCCATTGTTTTTTCCTTGCACAAAGTGCAACATCAATTTCAAGGAGAAGAACCATTTGCACCGGCACATGAGGACTCACACAGATCCGCCCAGTCTGATCAACATTCCAAAGCCTTTTATATGCAGGGAGTGTGGACAGTCGTTCCGCTTTCGGAATTCTCTCCTTCGTCACATGACCATTCACCAGGAGAGAAGAGAGAGACTCATGGAGGAGATCAAGGGCATGAATGAATTGAAGGATGAGGGCACAGATGCAAGGCTACAGTGCCCCCAGTGCACTTTTGGAACAAATTGTCCAAATACATTTGTTCAACATGCCAAGACTCATGAGAAGGACAAGCGGTACTACGACTGTAAGAATTGTAACTATATGGCTGTGACTGTGTTGGAACTTGAGAGACACATGAACAAAGAACACAGTCTCTGTAAAAACCTGGACAAGCCAGATAAACCCAGAGTGTTTAGGTCAAAGGAAGATGATAAAACACCTCATTCCTACTCCTGTAACCATTGTTCTTATGGCACCTCAAGCAAAAACATCTTTAAAAATCATCTTGAGATTCGTCATAATCAGACATACGAGGAATATGACGTTTTCCAGAGTAGAGAAAGAAATGAGGATGCACAATCACCTTCTGAGAAGCACTTCCCCATTAGGAAACCCACAGTAGTAAATTCATTTTCTTCAGAGCTGACATCAAAATTATCTGTGAAAAAAATGGCTTTCAGAAAAAGAACAGATTTGCCTTGTGATTCAAATGACATTTCTGATCTTTTCAAAAAGGATAAGGTAGTTCACAGAGCGCAAAGAGGCTTCAAGTCTCAAACCACAGAGTCAAAACTTGACAAGTCAATAAATAATCTATTGTCTCGACAAAGACGTGACAAGCAGAGGGATGAAAAAAATGTCACCACAGGTTGTTTTTTTGTCGAGGGCACAAATGGTGACCATGATCATGATTTTGGACAAACATTGTCAGGAATTTCAGAAAGTCCAAATTCTTCTTCAAATGGCCACAAACATTTATTGGCATCTAAGTTGGAGAATAATATCTTAAATTCTGGCTGTGATTCCAGTTTAAGTGAAGGTAATAGTGTAGACCTCAACAGCAAACATGTCTCTAAACTTGTCGTAGAAATGCCAGTTATGAAAAAATCACCTTCCAAAAGAAAAATGTCCACCCCTTATCGCAATACCGTTGACCAGGATTCTTACTTAATTTTACCGAAACATTTGCAAAGTCAGAAAATGCAAAATATGGTGGAGGAGATGGAAGACAGTGATAATAAGGATGTCTTTCAGTATAGTGATGACACCACAAATGCCAACAATAAAGTTCCCGCTAAAAGTGAAATCAAGCAAGAGAAACCGTACATTGGTAATTCCTTTAGCAGAAGAATGTCTATGAAAGGAGTCCTTGGAACCTCTGCAGACCTGTTTGAGAAAGGTCAAAACAGGAATTCTCAGCAGAAGCCTGTTGTCAAGGAAGAGTGCATAGAAACACAGGTTTTTGGAGAGAACCTTGCGCCCAACTCGGTGCTACTAAGGGAATCCTTTTTAGATGCTGATTCAGAAGGGGGTGGGGAGCGGAAGACCTGTCCTTACTGTCCTGCAGAGTTCGAGTCAGGTGTGGGATTATCCAATCACGTGAGAGGGCATCTGCATAGAGTTGGACTGAATTACAATGCACGCCATGTGGTATCACGAGAGCAGGTGGCTTCTCAAGACAGGAAACCTCGCATTCGTCGAAAGATGGGTGCAATACGACTGAAAAAAGGTACTATTTTCCATTATCTTTTTCCTTTATTTTCCTTGATCTAAATTAATGTAGCATTGGGAGAAAATAAATCCATAAATCCAGCCATAGAGAATAACCTATCATCAAAAAAAGTGGTTTATAACATACACGATTAGAAGCATGAATATATATAGATCAAGCGTGACTAAATTCGAGCCCAGTAACTTTGCTCACCGCATCCTCCTTCGATTGTCTCGTCTCGGCTGCCACGAAAAGCCCCCACCTGCTGATCTGCACGAAGTGTGTGCGTGCCACTAGCGATGTACTTTGCTGGACATGCTAGCTGTTCTCGGTGGCGCATCATCACTTCAAAGGCATTCTGTCATGGTGTTATCGGTTGGCCTACTACTACTGGTAGTACCGGTAAAATTTAAGTTTATGAATCGCAAATCAATGTACAGCTGACACACTTCGATTTCATCAATAACATTTGACTTCAATTTGGTTGTTCAAAATACTATCAGCTTGCACTGTGTCTTTGCTGATGAATGCCCTGATCTCTGGGCAGTCAATTGGTAAAATGAAATTTTTGTTCCGTCTATTAATCACTTCTAATAGATCTGAAAATTATGCAATAACCATGAATTTAACCGACTGTTTATAATGAGGGAGGTCTCACGTTTAACCTGGACGCAATAAAAGAAACGTCCTCTCACTGTCAACTGTGTTTATTTTAAGCAAACTTAACATGTGTAAATATTTGTATGAACACAACAAGATTCAACAACTGAGACAAACTGAACAAGTTCCACAGACATGTGACTAACAGAAATAGAATAATGTGTCACTGAACAAAGGGGGGGGTCAAAATCAAAAGTAACAGTCAGTATCTGGTGCAGCCACCAGCTGAATTAAGTACTGCAGTGCATCTCCTCATGGACTGCACTAGATTTGCCAGTTCTTGCTGTGAGATGTTACCCCACTCTTCCACCAAGGCACCTGCAAGTTCCCAGGCATTTCTGGGGGGAATGGCCCTAGCCCTCACCCTCCGATCCAACAGGTCCCAGGCTCTTTGCTGGCCATGGCAGAACAGTGACATTCCTGTCTTGCAGGAAATCACGCACAGAACAAGCAGTATGGCTGGTGGTATTGTCATGTCAGGATGAGCCTGCAGGAAGGGTACCACATGAGGGAGAAGGATGTCTTCCCTGTAACGCACAGAGTTGAGATTGCCTGCAATGACAACAAGCTCAGTCCGATGATGCTGTGACACACCGCCCCAGACCATGACGGACCCTCCACCTCCAAATCGATCCCGCTCCAGAGCACAGGCCTCGGTGTAACGCTCATTCCTTCGACGATAAATGCGACTCCGACCATCACCCCTGGTGAGACAAAACCGCGACTCTTCAGTGAAGAGCACATTTTGCCAGTCGCGACTCGTCAGTGAAGAGCACTTTTGGCCAGTCCTGCCTGGTCCAGCAACGGTGGGTTTGTGCCCATAGGTGACGTTGTTGCCGGTGATGTCTGGTGAGGACCTGTCTTTACAACAGGCCTACAAGCCCTCAGTCCAGCCTCTCTCAGCCTATTGCGGACAGTCTGAGCACTGATGGAGGGATTGTGTGTTCCTGGTGTAACTCGGGCAGTTGTTGTTGCCATCCTGTACCTGTCCCGCAGGTGTGATGTTCGGATGTACCGATTCTGTGCAGGTGTTGTTACACGTGGTCTGCCACTGCGAGGACGATCAGCTGCCCGTCCTGTCTCCCTGTAGCGCTGTCTTAGGCGTCTCACAGTAGAGACATTGCAATTTATTGCCCTGGCCACATCTGCAGTCCTCATGCCTCCTTGCAGCATGCCTAAGGCACGTTCAAGCAGATGAGCAGGGACCCTGGGCATCTTTCTTTTGGTGTTTTTCAGAGTCAGTAGAAAGGCCTCTTTAGTGTCCTAAGTTTTAATAACTATGACCTTAATTGCCTACCATCTGTAAGCTGTTAGTGTGAAAACATAAACTGTAAGCTGTTAGTGTGAAAACATAAACCTGGAAAGAAGAGAGAAAATAGAATCGGACAAAAACTAAAACAGATTTTAAAGGGCCCTACCTAATAATAATTTTAAATACATTTAGGCTATGTTAAATCAGAAAGATAATACTTAAGACTGATATAACCCTTTTATTTGTTCAATTTAACCTTTAATACATTTTCAAGATAATGTGGGCTATTTACTTCATATTTCAGTTTTAATAAAATACATAATTTGAAGAACAAACATTACGGCAATGCATATATTGCAGTAAAACTGTAAATAAGTGACATTAAAGAGATTTTTTTGAGGATTTTACATTTTGTGGTCGTGTCTTCCAAGTTGTTTCCGCGGGTCGCAAATAGCAAAATTAGCATGACACAAGCTGAATTAAATGTAAAAGGCTAAATAAAAAGCGTGGGGTACACATGTTAACATTTCACAGAGATACGCTTGTTTTTGTGAGAAGTCTTTGAAAAATAACAGGAACATCGTATTAATATGAACAGCGTATACTAAAATATGAAAATACTACGTCTTGTTTCAAAATCATCATCTAGCTTACCTTTTTATATATTGGTTTTATGTCCTCCGGATTTGAGAAGAAAGATGACGAGTTCAATGGTGAACCTAACCTGTCTGTAACCTTAATTCTCACACAGCATCCAGCCTAGCTGATGCCATGCTATTTTCCTGATTTATGACCACTTTTTTTCTCTGTTCTCCATTGATTTAAGCACCCTAATTTTGACCCTTCTTAGAGGATTATCTACACAAGTAACATGTTATTTTAACCATTGTTCAAAAGATGCGTTTTTGAATGGACACCCTACAATACACTGAATAAATACATTTTCAGTCATTTAAATTGTAAAGTCTTAATACACATTACCACAACACATTTTTCCAATATGAGGTCAACTCAAACTATTCATTAATTTCACTGTGTATTTCGGATGGAATCAAGACATTAGAATGTACCAGAAGCCACCAAAAACTCCTCGCCCTCCGGCCCAGGGAATCTGGCTGGTTACTTATCATATTTGCCTAGCTACTCTATGTACTTGTGGAAAACATTAGTCAATAATTCGTTTTTTTAGTCTTTAATTTTGAATGGGGATGGGAACTAATTTCCTTGGCATACAAAGAATGTTTTGACCAATTATTTCTGCTGTGTTGCTATGTTTTCAGAACCCAAGTTTGGGTCTGAGGGCGCTCCTGTCCGAGGGCACTCCTGTCCACTATGTGGGGACTCTTTTGATAATAAGACTGGGCTATCTAACCATGTTCGGGGCCATCTGAAACGGCTCGGAAAAACCATTGCCACTAAGTCCAAGTCCCCAATGTTGTTGCTCCGAGAGCTGATGCGTGACAAGAGAGAGTTCCAGAGAGCTCTGCAGATTCTGGGCAAGAAACGGATCCCCTCCCATTCCAGAATCGCCTCAAAGCAGGTCACCTCGAATCACCTGACACCCCCTAAACGGAATCCCATTCAGAACCTCTACAACAATGCCAAACCACTGGTGCCCATGTATTCTCTGTCAGGGGAAACATTGGATAAGAAACAGGCAGAGACTAAGTTGGAGGTAAAGGGTTCACTCTCGAGTGCCTTGATAGGAATTCTGAAGAAGAGGAAGTGTCAGGAGGACTCAAAGTTGAGGACTTCATCTCAAACGGCAAGAAGCGCCCTGGCAGTTTCCTCCGCCAGCGAGTACAGTAGAGGAGCACAAGTCAACTCAACACTCTCAAACTCTACATCGGGTGAGACCAAGGCTAAATGTAATGTTTGGGATAAAGGGCTGTTAGTTAACCAAAGACAAAATGTTAGCATGAAAGATGTGAATGCCAAATGGATTATGTTTGCGTGTAAAACCATTGCCGATGTGGTCAAAAATGTGACTGATTTTCATTCAATATTGTTTCACAGAGAAAGGTGAATTCAACAGGAAGGTGTGTGTCCATTGCAATGCAACCTTCCACAGCGGTGTTAGTCTGTCCAATCACTTGCGGGCATACGCAAAACGAAAGATCACTGCCTTGCTGGAGGGAACAAGTAAGTGCCTTCGCATCGTCAGCGGCACATGTTCACAAAGTAACATCACTACTGCACATTTCTTATGCGAACACAATGATTTCCTTAATGTCACTGCCTCACACAGACTCCCTGCCTAAGTGCACACATGGTCACCAGTCAAGACTGAACTTACTTGAGCCTATTGCTCTTGCCTTGTTCTTAATGTTTCAGCGTATGACTGTAAACAAAGGAGGCAGAGATCAAGGCCTGGTTCCAAGAAGAAGATGTCCCCCACTATGCCACATGCACCAGAGGAGATGTATAGACTAACCTGCAGGTACTCTGTACCTCATCTTATATGTCACAAAGTTTGACCCCATACTGTCTATGTCATTGGTGTAAATTATTGTATTATTCATTTACATTTTTACTACTCAGATTTTAAGTTGGGGCGAAGCTCTATTCAATGCATTATTTGTAGTGATGCTTTAAAAGGAATGTTAAGTTGACCAAAGATATTTGCTTTCAAAAAGTTGGTTGAAGCTTCTACTGTCTTTGAGGCCCACTTCTGAATGGGGGGTCTTACTTTGTTTGGATCCTCTGCAGATTCTGTGACCTGGTCTTCCAGGGCCCCTTGTCGGTCCAGGAGGACTGGATAAAGCATCTACAAAGGCACATTATGAACGCCAGTGTCCCCCACACAGGAGCAGGCATGAGGGAGGTCACCTCACTGCCCAGGGACCCGTCCTACCCCACCTCTGACAGACAGACCCCGTCACTGGCAACTCACACTGCCTCCTAAGCCAAGGTTTTTAAAAAAGTATATATTTTGGTTCACCTGAGTGTATGTGTTTGTACATTGGATGTTCCTTCAGTTTTATACAGTCATAATTGAAGAAAAAAAAATGGCCACTATTACAACACACCATTTCAGGAGTTTGACTACCTAATCTCTTAAAACACATTTTTATTTTTGGTATATTGTTACATTTTATTAGCATTTTAAATGTCCCATGTTAGGAATATGATTCCATGTGGGCTGACTGTTTTCTTGTGTTTATGCAGTAATGTCGTGTGGAAGCCATTTCCAATAGAGACAACTCTTACCTCAGATTACTCAATTCTCTGTCCATTTGGTCCAGTTTGGGGACACCCTTTATCTGTATAATAATATATTTACATTTGTTGCTACACATGAAAATGGGACAAATACAATCTTCTTCTGTATTCAAATCATGATCATATTGCTACCATTTGTTTATGCGTGGTTCTGGGGGAAAAAATTTGATAGGAAATCTGCCTGAGGATTAGTTGATGACTATCAATATTGGTAAGTATGGCGTGTGAGTTAATCACAGAATTTAAGGATCAAAACACGGATGACATTTTTTGGGCGGTGTGAGAGAGTGTCACAAACAGCAGTTATCTGCATAAGAACTCAGACTCCTAAATGAATAGGGTTTATCAGTCACAGTTTGTGTTCTCGATGATGCAGTCACAGCGTGGATTGTTGCTGCCTTTCATGAATAACTGTCACCTGTATTTAATGTTTTTAAATAATTTGTTTAAATGTATATCATACCGATATTATGCTGAAACAATTTTTTGATGTTCTAAATAAACTATGGTTTTGTCATCTGGATTGACCTGTTGGTGTTTTCTTTAGCAGTGGCCCACTGTTGTACTGAACAAAAATATAAACGCAACATGTAAAGTGTTGGTCCCATGTTTCATGAGCTGAATAAAAGATCACAGAAATGTTCCATACACCAGTGGTGTAAAGTGCTTAAGTAAAACTACTTTAAAGTACTACTTAAGCAGACTCTCTAAACACAAATGCTTCGTTTGTAAATTGGAGTGTGCCTCTGGCTATACGTAAATGAATAAAACAAGAAAATCGTGCTGTCCGGTTTGCTTAATATAAAGAATGTGAAATGATTTATACTTCTACTTTTGGTACTTAAGTATATTTTAGCAATTACATTTACTTTTGATACTTACTGTAAGTATTTTTAAAACCCAATACTTTGACTTTTACTGGAGTTGTATTTTACTGGTTGACTTTCACTTGAATCATTGTCTATTATGGTATCTTTACTTTTACTGAAGTATGACAATTGGGTACTTTTTCCACCACTGCCATACACACAAAAAGCTTTTTTCTCTCAAATTATGTACAAATGTGTTTATGCACAAATGACATAGCATTTTATCCTATGTCAAGATAATCCATCCACCTGATTAAACATCATTATACAGGTGCACCTAAAAGGCCACTGCAGTTTTTTAACACAACACAATGCCACGAGTTTTGAGGGAGAATGCAATTGGCATGTTGACTGCAGGAATGTCCACCAGAGCTGTTGCCAGATAATTTAATGTTAATTTCTCTACCATAAGCCACCTCCAATGTTGTTTTAGAGAATTTGACAGTACGTCCAACCGGCCTCACAACCACAGACCACGTGTAACCACGCCAGCCCAGGACCTCCACATCTGGCTTCTTCCCCTGCTGGATCGTCTGAGGGGGCAGGGGGTGCTGAGGACTATTTCTGTCTGTAATAAAGCCCTTTTGTTGGGAAAACTCCTTCTGATTGGCTGGACCTGTCTCCCCAGTGGGTGGGCCTATGCCCTCCCAGGCTCACCCATGGCTGCGCCCCTGCCCAGTCATGTGAAATCCATAGATTAGGGCCTAATTTATTTAAATTGACTGATTTTCCTATATGAACTGTAATTCAGCAAAATATTTGAAATTGTTGCATGTTGTGTTTAAATGTTTGTTCAGTATAGTTTGTCTATGGCTGCGTTACAGGTGGACTTGGCTATATGACATAGATGCAGAAAGTAAACAGCATAGTGGGTCGATTTCTGCAACAGGTAAGAGAGTTGAGGCTCAACTTCTCAGCTGTTTTGGTCCCATGCACAGAAGTCTTGCATCTCAATCATCTCAATAGCTGCGATGCTACTCGTGGCAATTTTGCTGTCTACATTTAACACTGGCAGCCCTATTCTTTTGCCCAATTATTGGATAACTATCTGATTGGTCAAAATACCAATTAGTGCAGCATTTCTCAAACTCGGTCCCCAGGACCATAAGGTGCACACGTTTTGGTTTTAGCCCTAACACTACACAGCTGATTGAAATGATCAAATTTTGATGATTAGTTGATTATTTGAATCAGCTGTGTAGTGCTAGGGCAAAAACCAAGGACCGAGTTAGGGAAACCCTGAATTAGCGGCAAAAGGATCGTTATTACGCTGCCTGTGTAAACGCAGCCATTGTGGAAAGATTGCTGTCATCCATTAACTAGGGGCTTGATTCAATCCGTAGCGCTAAAGATTTGCGCTACTCTGCATTCAATAATATCTATTGAAATCATTTCCAACTGAAAAATAAAAGTCCACAGTTAAATATGGGTGTTCATGCATGACATTTTCCACATATAACAAAATGACTACAAGTTCCCAACTACTTGATATCTAATGGATCTCTCACACTCAAGTAAAACAGGTATTCTGTATTAGTTCAGGATAAGCGAAGTGGAGATGTTGTTTCCTACCTTCACCACCTGGGGGAGGCCCGTCAGGAAGTCCAGGACCCAATTGCACAGGGCGGGGTTGAGACCAGGGCCTTATTAAGCTTAATGATAAGCTTGGAGGGTACGATGGTATTGAATGCTGAGCTGTAGTCAATGAACAGCATTCTTACATAGGTATTCCTCTTGTCCAGATGGGATAGGGCAGTGTGATGGTGATTGCATCATCTGTGGACCTATTGGGGAGGTAAACAAATTGAAGTAGGTCTAGAGTGACAGGTAAGGTGGAGGTGATATGATCCTTGACTAGTCTCACTTAGCACTTCATGATGACAGAAGTGAGTGTTACAGGGCGATAGTGTTACAGGGCGATTTAGTTCAGTTACATTTGCATTCTTGGGTACAGGAACAATGGTGGCCATCTTGAAGCATGTGGAGACAGCAGACTGGGATAGGGAGAGATTGAAAAGCAAGCAAGACGTCAGTGTCCGGGACGTGGCTGGTTTTCCTTTTGTAGTCCGTGATTGTGTGTAGACCCTGCCACATACGTCTCGTGTCTGAGTTGTTGAATTACGACGCCACTGTGTCTCTATATGGACATTTTGCTTGTTTGATTGCCTTGCAGAGGGAATAACTACACTGTTTGTATTCAGCCATATTCCCAGTCACCTTTCCATGGTTAAATGCGGTGGTTCATGCTTTCAATTTTGCGCGAATGCCACCATCTATCCACAGTTTCTGGTCAGGGTAGGTTTTAATAGTCACAGTGGGTACAACATATCCTATACACTTCCTTATAAATTCACTCACAGAATCAGCGTATACGTCAACATTATTCTCTGAGGCTACCGGGAACATATCCCGGTCCGTGTGATCAAATCAATCTTGAAGCGTGGATTCCGATTGGTCATACCAGCGTTGAATAGTCCTGAGCACGGGTACTTCCTGTTTGAGTTTCTGCCTATAGGAAGGGAGGAGCAAAATTGAGTCATGATCAGATTTTACAAAAGGAGGGCAGGGGAGGGCCTTGTATGCACCGCGGAAGTTAGAGTAGCAGTGATCCAGTGTTTTTCCAACACGAGTGCTACAGTCAATATGCTGATAGAATTTAGGTAGCCTTGTTCTCAAATTTGCTTTGTTAAAATCCACAGCTACAATAAATGCAGGCTCAGGATATATGGTTTCCAGTTTGCATAAAGTCCAATGAAGTTCCTTGAGGCCAGTCGTGGTATCGGCTTGAGGGGGGATATACACGGCAGTGACAATAACCCAAGAGAATTCCCTTGGGAGATAATATGGCTGGCATTTGATTGTGAGGAATTCTAGGTCAGGTGAGCAAAAGGACTTCAGTTCCTGTATGTTGTTACAATTACACCATGAGTTGTTAATCATGAAACATACCCCCCCACCGCCCTTCTTCTTCCCGGAGATATGTTTATTCCTGTCGGCGAGACGCAAAAAGAATCCAGGTGGCTGTATCGACTATTTACATTTACATTTTACATTTACATTTACATTTACATTTACATTATGAAAGCATATCCTGAGAGAGTCATGTTTCTGTGAAACAGAGTATGTTACAATCCTTGATGTCTCTCTGCAAAGCAACCCTTGCCCTGATTTCGTCGACCTTGTTCTCTAGAGACTGGACATTAGTGAGTAATATACTCGGAAGCGGTGGGTGGTATGCGCGCCCCTGTCTTTCTCTTTTCCAGCGGCGTTGTTTTGGGTAAGCCTCTGGAATCAGTTAAAATGCCCTGGGTAGTTAAGACAAAGGATCCGCTTCGGGAAAGTCGTATTCCTGGTCGTAGTGCTGGTAAGTTGACATCGCTCTGATATCCAATAGTTCTTCCCAGCTGTAAGTAATAACACTTAAGATATTCAGGGCTAACAATGTAAGAAACAATACAGAAAGAAACGAAATACTGCAGTTTCCTAAGGACTAGAAGCGAGAATGCCCTCTCTTTCGGCGTCATATTTTCAGGCTTTGTAGTTGTGTTGTGACAAGGTAGGGTTGTAATACAGAAGATATCCCTATTTGGTAAAAGACCAAGTCCATATCCTGGCAAGAACAGCTCAAATAAGCAAAGAGAAATGACAGTCCATCATTACATTAAGACATGGTCAGTCAATCTGGAAAATTTCAAGAACTTTGAAAGTTTCTTCAAGTGGAGTCGCAAAAACCATCAAGCGCTATAATGAAACTGGCTCTCATGAGTACCGCCACAGGAAAGGAAGACCCGGAGTTACCTCTGCTGCAGAGGATAAGTTCATTAGAGTTACCAGCCTCAGAAATCGGCAATTAACTGCACCTCAGTCTGCAGCCCAAATAAATGCTTCACAGACACATCTCAACATCAACTGTTCAGAGGAGACTGCGTAAATCAGGCCTTCATGGTCGAATTGCTGCAAAGAAACCACTACTAAAGGACACCAATAAGAAGAAGAGACTAGCTTGGGCCAAGAAACACAAGCAATGGACATTAGACCAGTGGAAACTTGTCCTTGGGTCTGATGAGTCCAAGTGTGAGATTTTTGGTTCCAACCGTCGTGTCTTTGTGAGACGCAGAGTAGGTGAACGGATGATCTCCGCATGTGTGGTACCCACCGTGAAGCATGGAGGAGGAGGTGTGATGGTGTGGGGGTGCTTTGCTGGTGACACTGTCGGTTTTATTTAGAATTCAAGGCACACTTAACCAGCATGGCTACTACAGGAATACGCCATCCCATCTGGTTTCCGCTTAGTGGGACTATCATTTGTTTTTCAACAGGACAATGACCTAACACACCTCCAAGCTGTGTAAGGGCTATTTGACCAAGAAGGAGAGTGATGGAGTGCTGCATCAGATGACCTGGCCTCCACAATCACCCGACCTCAACCCAATTGAGATGGTTTGGGATGAGTTGGACCACAGAGTAAAGGAAAAGCAGCCAACAAGTGCTCAGCATACTCCTTAAAGACTGTTAAAATATATTTTGATTTGTTTAACACCTTTTTGGCTACTACATGCTTCCATATGTGTTATTTCATAGTTTTGATGTCTTCACTATTATTCAAATGATGGTTCCTCCAATCATGTTTGTCCTCATTTTGGCTTCTACTTCTCTTCTTTGTGACCTCTGGGGGAGACTTGATTTGGTCCCCTACTAAAAGGAACATCTAACAATCACACACATACACTCTATCCCTTCACAACTCGCTCAGACCATTATCAAAATAACAGTTGCTTGACAATTTTACCTCTTCCACTAGATTCTGATTGGTGATGATTGGGGTTGGTATTCCAGTTGGACTGGATACAACCAGATGGACTACTTGTCTGCTGAGGACAGATACAGTTGAAGTGGGAAGTTTACATACACTTAGGTTGGAGTCATTAAAACTCGTTTTTCAACCACTCCACAAATTTTTTGTTAACAAACTATAGTTTTGATAAGTCGGTTAGAAGGTCTACTTTGTACATGACACAAGTCATTTTTCCAACAATTGTTTACAGGCAGATTATTTCACTTATAACTCACTGTATCACAATTCCAGTGGGTCAGAAGTTTACATACACTAAGTTGACTGTGCCTTTAAACAGCTTGATAAATTCCAGAAAATGATGTCATGGCTTTAGAAGCTTCTGATAGGCTAATTTACATTACATTGAGTCCATTGGAGGTGTACCTGTGGATGTATTTCAAGGCCTACCTTCAAACTCAGTGCCCTCTTTGCTTGACATCATGGGAAAATCAAAAGAAATCAGCCAAGACCTCAAACAAATTATTGTAGACCTCCCCAAGTCTGGTTCATCCTTGGGAGCAATCTGTACAAACAATAGTATGCAAGTATAAACACCATGGGACCACGCAGCCGTCATACCGCTCAGGAAGGAGACGCGTTCTGTCTCCTAGAGATGAACATACTTTTGTGCGAAAAGTGTAAATCAATCCCAGAACAACAGCAAAGGACCTTGTGAAGATGCTGGAGGAAACAGGTACAAAAGTATCTATATCCACAGTAAAAACAAGTCCTATATCGACATAACCTGAAAGCCCGCTCAGCAAGGAAGAAGCCACTGCTTCAAAACCGCCATAAAAATGCCAGACTACGGTTTGCAACTGCACATGGGGACAAAGATCGTACTTTTTGGAGAAATGTCCTCTGGTCTGATGAAAAAAAAATAGAACTGTTTGGCCATAATGACTATCGTTATGTTTGGAGGAAAAAGGGGGAGGCTTGCAAGCCAAAGAACACCATCCCAAACGTGAAGCACGGGGGTGGCAGCATCATGTTGTGGGGGTGCTTTGCTGCAGGAGGGACTGGTGCACTTCACAAGATAGATGGCATCATGAGGGAGGAAAATTATGTATTGGGGTGGCCATCACAAAGCCCTGACCTCAATCCCATAGAAAATGTGTGGGCAGAACTGAAAAAGCGTGTTCGAGCATGGAGGCTTACAAACCTGACTCAGTTACACCAGCTCTGTCAAGAGGAATTGTCACGCCCTGACCTGAGATATCTCTGTTTTCTTTATATTTTGGTTAGGTCAGGGTGTGACTAGGGTGGGTACGTTAGTTTTTGTATTGTCTAGGGTTTTTTGTATGACTAGGGTTTTTGTAGGTCTAGGTGATTTGTATGTCTATGGTGGCCTGATATGGTTCCCAATCAGAGGCAGCTGTTTTTCATTGTCTCTGATTGGGGATCATATTTAGGTAGCCATTTTCCCTTTGGTGTTTGTGGGTTCTTGTTCTATGTTTAGTTGCCTGTAATACTCATATTAGCTTCACGGTTCGTTTTGTTATTTTGTTCGTTTGTTCATTGTTCGTTCTTATAATATAGAAGAATGTACACTTACCACGCTGCGCCTTGGTCTCCTCCTTACAACGGCCGTGACAGGAATGGGCCAAAATTCACCCAACTTATTGTGGGAAGCTTGTGGAAGGCTACCCAAAACGTTTGACCCAAGTTAAACAATTTAAAGGCAATGCTACCAAATACTAATTGAGTGTATGTAAACTTCTGACCCACTGGGAATGTGATGAAAGAAACAAAAGCTGAAATAAATCCTTCTCTATACTATTATTCTGACATTTCACATTCTTAAAATAAAGTGGTGATCCTAGCTGACCTAAAACAGGGAATTTTTACTAGGATTAAATGTCAGAAATTGTGAAAATCTGAGTTTAAATGTATTTGGCTAAGGTGTATGTAAACTTCCGACTTTGACTGTACCTCACAACGCAGCACCGACGCAAGCCTCAGCAACATGTTTTGATCCTTTTCCCCAAATAATAACCTGACTGCAGGGAACCTCTGAACCTCTTACCTCTTTGTCAGGTACTGTGGTTGTGGACATTTCTCTCCCATTTTTCTCCCGCACCCCATATGCATTGAGGGGGAATAGTGTCGTTTCTGTTGTGGGCAACGGCCAGGCTGGGTGGTCATGGCTTGACTGGTCATGTTTTGAGCCATGGCTCGACTGCTCATGTCTGGTGCCATGGATCGACTGCTCATGTCTGGTGCCATGGATCGACTGCTCATGTCTGGTGCCATGGGTCGACTGCTCATGTCTGGTGCCAGAACAAGAGTATGACAAGTCCCAGATGAGGTCGTCATGATGCCCAGCTACTGAAGCGGAGCCTTGATATCCAGTACTCAGGCAGCTGCTCTGTCCAATGACGGAGTGGAGTGGAGCCACTTCGGAGTCTGATGATGAGCCAGGATCATACAGGTCGTAGAGCTCAGCCCTGGAGAAAACAAGTATTTCACGATTTTCAGGTCTTCACATTTCTACAGTATATGGTACCACTTTTAAGGAGGCCTTACACTAGAACTAGGCCGTGTCTTCAATAGCCATTTAACATACCAAGTGACTTTCCAAACAAGTCTAAATCACATTTTGCAGGAAATCCTCTGCTTGGTACATTTAGAATGGATACATCCAAAGCAAAAGTGAATATCTTACTTTTCTGAGTTGCTTGTTTACTGAGAGTTGTAAGATGCTGAGCTTACAGTCGAATGTCTTGTGTGGTGGGTATAACCATGGGTTGTTTCTGTGTGGAGTAAAATGCGCTTTGTTCATTGAAGTGATTAACAATAACACAATGTAGTCAATCATTAAGTAATCGGGTTTCTTGTCCATATCAGACAGGTATTGTCAATGTATTGCCAATATTGGACCAAAGCTAGGTAGACCTACTTCCACTTTTCTGGGTTGGTGTAATGCTGTACTCAAATATTTTTTATTTAACCTTTATAAAAATATAGGACAAAACATACATCACGACAAGAGAGACAACACAACATAAAGAGGTCAACATAGCATGGCAGCAACACATGACAACACAGCATGGTAGCAACACAACATGACAACAACATGGTATCAACACAACATGGCAGCAGCATAACATGGTAGCAGCACAAAACAGGGTACAAACATTCTTGGGCACAGGCAACAGCACAAAGGGCAAGTAAGTAGAGACAACAATACATCACGCAAAGCAGCCACAACTGTCAGTAAGAGTGTCCATGATTGAGTCTTTGAATGAAGAGATTGAGATAAAACTGTCCAGTTTGTATGTTTGTTGCAGCTCATTCCAGTCGCTAGCTGCAGCGAACTGAAAAGAGGAGTGACCCAGGGATGCGTGTGCTTTTGGGACCTTTTACAGAATGTGACTGGCAGGACTGGTGTAGTATGTGGAGGATGAGGGCTGCAGTAGATATCTCAGATAGGGGGGAGTGAGGACTAAGAGGGTTTTATAAATAAGCATCAATCAGTGGGTCTTGCGACGTGTATACAGAGATGACCAGTTTACAGAGGAGTATAGAGTGCAGTGATGTCCAATAAGGAGCATTGGTGGAAAATCTGATGGCCGAATGTTAAAGAACATCTAGCCGCTCGAGTGGAACCTTACCTGCCGATCTATAAATTACTTCTCCGTAATCTAGCATGGGTAGGATGGTCATCTGAATCAGGGTTAGTTTGGCAGCTGGGATGAAAAAGGAGCGAATATGACAGAGGAAACCAAGTCTAGATTTAACTTTAGCCTGCAGCTTTGATATGTGCTGACAGAAGGACCATCTAGCCATACTCCCAAGTACTTGTATGAGGTGAATACCTCAAGCTCTAAACCCTTAGCGGGAGTAATCACACCTGTGGGGAGAGGGGCATTCTTCTTACAAAACCACATGACATTTGTTTTGGAGGTGTTCAGAACAAGATTAAGGGCAGAGAAAGTTTGTTGGACACTAAGAACGCTTGGTTGTAGAGCATTTGACACAAAATCTGGAGAGGGGCCAGCTGAGTATAAGACTGTATCATCTGCATATAAATGGATGAGAGAGCCTTCTACTACCTGATATAGGTTGTTGATGTAAATTGAGAAGAGCGTGGGGCCTAGGATCGAGCCATGGGGTACACCCTTGGTGACAGGCAGTGGCTGAGACAGCAGATCTTCTGATTTTATACACTGCGCTCTTTGAGAAAGGTAGTTAGCAAACCAGGCCAAAGACCCCTCAGAGACACCAATACTCAAAGACCCCTCAGAGACACTAATACTCACAAGAATGGAATGGTGTACCGTATCAAAAGCTTTGGCCAAGTCCAAAAAATAGCAGCACAACATTGCTTAGAATCAAGGGCAATGGTGACATCATTTAGGACCTTTAAGGTTGCAGTGACACATCCATAAACTGAGCGGAAACCAGATTGCATACCAGAGAGAATACTATAGACATCAAGAAAGCCAGTCAGTTAATTCAGTTTTTCCAACACTTTTGATAAACAGGGCAAAATAGAAATAGGCCTATAACAGTTAGGATTAATCTTGATCTCCCCCTTTAAATAAAGGACAAACCGTGGCTGCCTTCCAAGCAATGGGAACCTCCCCAAAGAGGAGAAACAGATAGACTTGGCGATTAGAGGGGCAGCAACCTTAAAGAAGAAAGGGTCTAAACCATCTGATTCAGATGTTCTTTTGGGGTCAAGTTTAAGGAGCTCCTTTAGCACCTCGGACTCAATGACCGCCTGCAGGGAGAAACTTTGTAGTGGGGGAAAAAGAGAGAGGAGCATCGGGGCTAGTCGCATTAGAAGGGGTGGGAGATGAGGAAACGTTGGATGGGCAAGGAGGCATGGCTGAGTCAAATAGGAATTCTGACTTTATGAAGTGGTGATTATAAAGCTCAGCCATGTGCTTCTTGTCAGTAACAACCACATCATCAACTTTAAGGGACATGGGCAGCTGTGAGGAGGGTTTATTCTCCAGGTCTTTAACCGTTTTCCAGAACTTCTTGGAGTTAGACCCACAGAGAGAGAACTGCTCCTTAAAGTAACTAACTTTGGCCTTCCGGATAGCCCGAGTGCACTTATTTGTCATTTGTCTGAACGAGAGCCAGTCAGCCTGAGTATTTGTGTGCCGAGCCTTTCGCCAAATGCAATTCTTGAGGAGGAGTAACTCTGCAAGACCATGGTCGAACCAGGGGCTGAACCTGTTTTTAATTCTCATTTTCTTTATAGGGGTGTGTTTGTTAACAATATCCCTGAAAATATCAAAAAAGAAGGTCCAAGCCTCCTCGACAGAGGGGATCAAGCTGATTCTATACCAATTTACAGAAGCCAGGTCATGAAGAAAGGCTTGCTCATTAAAGTTTTTTTAGAAAGCGTCTATGACAAATCAGGACAGGTCGTTTCACTGAGGAGCCATTACGAACACAGGCTGTAAAACAGTGATCACTAAGGTCATTACAGAAAACACCAGACTGATACCTATCAGGATTATTTGTGAGGATAACATCGAGGAGAGTAGCCTTTTCTGGGGTTTTGGAGTCATACCTTGTGGGATTGGTAATAATCTGAGAAAGATTGATTGAGTCCCATTGCTTTAGGACTTGTTAAGGTGGTTTAAGCATGTCCCAGTTTAGGTCACCTAGCAGGACAAATTCAGATTTAGTTTAAGGGGCCAGGAGAGAGCTTAGTGCAGGAAGGGTACAGGCCGGTGCTGATTATAGTTTGTTAGCTAGCTGGCCATTCATAATAATAACTAGCTAGCTAACAGTTAATGTTATTGCATTAATTATTTTTGCTGGCATATTTGCATTTTCAACGAAAAAAAACAAAAAACTATCGACATCTTTATCATCAACTACATGGCTTTTAAGATTTTTTGATTAACTAGCTAACAACATATTATGTGCCCAATTGTAATCGGCCTGTGTGTAGTTGGTGTGGAGGAGTCAGGCGCAGGACAGCAGATATGAGTAAGGAACGTAATTTACTCAAGGAATCAATAAATACAACACAAATAAACTAGGCCACAATAACGGATCGTATACATACAAACAATCACTCACAAAAAACCAAGGGGGGAACATAGGGTTAAATAATGAACAAGTAATTGGGGGATTGAAACCAGGTGTGTAAAACAAAGACAAAACAAATGGAAAATGAAAAGTGGATCGTCGATGGCTAGAAGGCCGGTGACATCGACCGCCGAACACCGCCCGAACAAGGCGGAAGTCGTGACACCAATGTCCCTTCAACGTCCTAGTCGCGGTCCGAAGCATTACGGATATTCATATTTCTATTCCATTACTGTCTCGTTTACGTGGCTGCAGGTGGCTAAAAGTCTAGCAAGCTTTCCTCATGCTACAAATAAACTACATTAGACAACACCACTTTCAATTTCTCCCTGCAGGAGCACGGAGGTGGCAGTATAGAGATTATTTTTCTTCTTCTGTGTACTTTTTAAGGCAGTTGGCAACCAACTTTAAAGTGCATTACCGCCACCAACAGGACTGGAGTGTGGACCAGAGGTCTAAGCAGCATAGAGACAGATAGAGAACACATTTTTATATCTGTGCCATTTATAACATCTGTGAAAGCACTGGCAGCGCCATTAGCTTAATGCAGCCATATTGAATGACGTCGACAATGAAAACGAGGGTGGGAAAATAAGGAAGCTTCTCATTCCTTTAAAGCCAACTCTAAGTGTGTGTTCATCTGTTTTGTTTAAGTGCTGTACCTGACTCCATCTAACCATGGTCTCTGTTGTTGGCTGTAATGCCAGAAAAACACCTTTTACAGTACTGTAGTCCCTAAATCCCATTTAAAACATGTTGTTATTCTTGTCACACAGGAAGCATTGAAGGAGGAACTGGTTTGCCTGAAGCTTCACAATTTCCTCGGCTTGAGGAGCGACCTCTTCAAGCTGCTTTAAAAGCCCAACTACATGCTCTTAAAATGAATACTATCAGCTCTACATCTTCTATTCCAAATACAGGCCATGCAAATTAATACATGTTCCTTTTCTGTTAGTAGAACGCTTACAGAAAAACAACTCAAAATTAACTTGCATGGCCTTTATGTAGAGTAGAAGGGCAGATACTGATGTATTCATTGTGAATGATTGTAAATGGGAGCTAGTGACCGAGGTTAAACCAAATATTGTAAACTCACAAAAACACTAAAGTGACTGAAGTTCAGATAGCAAGTCTATACCTAAACATGATTTGGCAAGCCATGTTCTCAGCTTGATCCAGTGAGTCACTGTAGATACAAGAGTCGGTTACATATACCTGCTATGAACTATTGAAAATTACAGAAAAGATACATATGTAATAATAAACAACTTAACTCATCTGGCTCCTCAGCAGGTGCATCCTTTCCATGACGGGCAACCTCACTGTAACACAGAAAATTACATTACAGTTGATTAATGATTCTACCTGACAAGTTGTTTAATAAACTAGTAGTTAGTAGTCCACAACAGTGTTTTGAACACACTTTGGTTGTTGTCAGTTAACTCTGTAGGGAAATATTGATCCAGTTCAGTTATCAAGCATTATAACTTGCTATATTGGTTAGAGATGCAAAAAATGTTCTAAATTAACCAATGTTAGCATTTCTCAACTAACTGGTGGCTGTGTTGTTAGCCTGGCTGGCCAGTAGATAGCTAGCTAACTAGCTAAGCTAACTAGCTACATTAAATTCAAAAATCTTAACTTACCTTATAATGTGGCCTGACAACTCTCTTTATTTTCACCACTCATTGGCGTCAGATTGCCCAGTCTTTGGGGAAACTGTGAAAAGTTAATTCTCTGCATGACTCCCTCCTTTTGTATGAGTTACATCCAGGGACACAGCAGTATGACTTTTGACTATGTTGCCTAGGTTTCCGGCCTCTGTTTCCCACCCTGGTCCTCATTTTCTTTCAGCCGGAAGTGACATGTCACGTCGTGTGAATTAAGCGAATTGAGGCAATCTCCATTTTAAAGTAGTCCATTTTCTTTTTCACGATTGGCTGATCCCTCCTTATGACCCAATTGGACATGACTCCAACAGGGTCACCAGGAGGGATCAGCCAGTGAAGCCAGTGAAGTTGGAAGTCCCACCCAGCTGACTACATTAAAATGGTGGAAGCCCTCAATAGTGCTGCACATGTTAAAACGGCCTTATGGCCACTAGAGGCCTCTATCATTCTCTATGGGTGGATGGGAGCAGCATTTTCCTACTCCGTGATAGTAGCTAGTCAACGAAGATGCTGCTTCTAGGCTCTAAACTATGAATGATTACTGCCACCTATCATGCTGGACTATTTAGACTACTCTGTAATGAAACCAGTGATTTCTATTCCAGTTCCAAATTTCCAAACAGCTTTTTATTGATGATTCAACTTGTTAGTCGCAATGGCCCTGGTAAAAGGTATGTAGACTATGAATTAAAATGACAATCTGTGGCTTGCTTTTAATGCCATTATTAGCTACAATAAAGTGTAACCAGGGGCAGCAGCAAGCAAATGTCCAACAAAGTGAGGGATTTTTGCCATCATCCTTGAAAGGAGATAAAGAAAGTCACACACGAAACTCAACTTGACTATGATATTGAATTACCAAAGTACTGGCTCATCTGCCCTGTTGTCAGAGTTACAGGCATTAACTTCCAGATTGTATTTCAAAAGATGCTAATTCTTCTATTTTATTCAAATTTCCCTATTGTTTTGGCATGACATCATCCTTAAAGATGTAGTGTACATTGTACCTTTGCTTGATCAAGGAAATTCAGTTAATGTAATATATATATATATATATTAGAAGTGGTGTACAATATCACAGTTAAGCAGCATTAAGCAGTCTCACAAAGTAAGGCATAGGGCTGTTGTAGAATCTGTCAGTCAGAGACGAATCGGGTAGATATGCCACTGACATGGCCTCTCATCTGAGGCAGACATTTGTTGTAATCCTGGGATTTTGCAAGCTTCTGTGCAAAGGATCTGCAGAGGTAGGTATGGCGGGACTCCAGGGACTGCAAGGCCAGGTTGCACATCGTTGGATCTTCTTAAGTTGGTTGTGTTGGTGGGCTGTGAGACCTGGGTGCCATAAATAATGTCCAATTACCATTGAGAAATGCATTGAAACAGAGAGTGACAAGAATTGGAAAAGTTTATCTAAAATCTAGTTTTATTGTGCCATAAATTAATGGACTTTGAGCGTATGATCAGTAATTTGGTATGGTGGCAAATGTGAACAGTTCATGTACAGTACAGAAATGCATAGAAAAAAAGCAATAACAATC
The DNA here is from genome assembly GCF_045679555.1 of Salvelinus alpinus. NCBI lineage: Eukaryota > Metazoa > Chordata > Actinopteri > Salmoniformes > Salmonidae > Salvelinus > Salvelinus alpinus. The sequence continues at coordinate 35,530,251 of NC_092108.1, forward strand.
TTTGTCCCATTGTTCTCTCCCTTTTGTCAAACCTCATCCCTTTTCATCACACATCTTTAAAAAATAAATTAGGTTTAGTATGGTCTGTGATAGGCGAGTGTAATCCATAGAAAACATTCAACAATCTATGAGAAAAGCAAATATTGGTTGTGCAAAGTACTCCCAATTTCAAGCGTAATCCCCAAGAGGGGGTAAAAGTTCAGACTGTATCTTCTATTCCCCCAGTGAACTTAGTATGACATCACATAGGCAAGACTGTGACGAAGCGGTTCTAAACAGTTCCCAGTAGAGTGAGGATCCCCCTCTTATCAACACACAACAACTGTCACTCTGCTGACAGACCATGTCTTGGCTGCAGGACGTCATTGAAGCAAATGAATGAAACGTTATTTAAACAAAAGTGATTTACTACTGAAAAGAGAGCATTTGTTCTCTCATTGAATGGTGATGTGAATAATGACAGTGAATGTTTAGACAAACATGCTGTTTGGGCCTTTCTTATTAAAGCCCTCACTGAGAAATAGCAGCAGTTAAGGATGAAAAGCTATTGCCCATGGTTAACATTATACCTGAGTAGCTAATACAATATATATTAATAAGTCAAAAATTCAATTCCCGTTTACAATATTATGCGATAAATACCCTAGGAAGCAACTGAAAGCGTTTTTTTATCCTGAACATTCTTAAATATTTGAAAAATATACTACTTTGAAATGAAAAAATGCAAAAAAGTAATTACGTGATTATAGTGCTCTGCAGTCTGCGTTGAGGAGAAGCATTCTCTCTCACTTTATTGAGTTAAAAGTGTCAAGAAACAAACCATATAGTGCAATTTATAATCAATAAAATGTGGTTCAATACCCTGTGAAAGTAACCACCACTTCCGCTTTACTTCCGGGTCATGTCCCCATATCTTTTCAATGGGCTTGAAGTTATATAATCAAATTCGTGAAAACAGGGTCCTTTAAGAAGTACACCAAATCATATTCATGTTATCGATGAATTTACTTCTGCCAGATGCCTTTTATGAAGTATTTGGCTTGAAGACCATTGTGCCACGTTTTTGCCCAAAAGTTCAAAAACTACAAGGCTACTTCCTGGTGAATAACATCTTAATTTCATGGCGTATTGCTTCAGTGAGTTATAATATACATTTCAGTTAATCACTGTCCCGTAAGGGTTTAAGATATCAGAGATTATAAGCTATAAACCACTCGTAAAGGACACATTGGTCTCCCGACTGATGCTCTCCTTTACTTCTACGGGTAAAGTGTCAAAAAGGTGGTCCTCGACAATGAGGCAGTTTTTACGTAGAAGGCGACAGTTCCCCAGTAGCGAGGGAAGGCGGTCCAGACTGTTCCCCCTCAGCTCCAGCTGAGCGAGCTGCACCAACTGACCCACTGTCTCAGGCAGGTTGGTGAGGCCATTGTTGCTCAGACACAGGACCTTCAGCTTGGTGCACCTGAACAACTGCTTGGGCAGCACTTCCACCTTGTTTGCATTGATGGCGAAGTGCTGGAGGTTCTGCAGGAGACCCACGTCCGGCGGGATCACTGTGATGGAGTTCTGACTGACGTCCAGGTGCCTCAGCTTGGGGAGGTGGAACAGCGCCAGCGGGAGCGTCTCCAGTTTGTTGTGCGAAAGGTGAAGTGACTCCAAACACTTGACCTGGCCTATGGAGGCTGGAATGGTGATGATTTTGTTGTGCCACAGTTTGAGGCAGGTCAACCTCTTGAGGTGCTGAAAGCTGATGATCTCCTCGATGGTGCGAATGTTGTTGGATTTGAGGTCCAGCTCTTGAAGGTTGGTTAAGCTGAAAATAGCATGGGGGATCCTCTCCAGCTCACAGTTGTGCAACTCCAGATCGGTGAGGTTTGTCATCTTCTTAAGGCTGTTCAGTACCAGTAGTTTAGTACCATCATTGTGCACCACCAGTTTGATCAGGTGTGGGGACAGCTCAGTTAGGCTTGAAGGCATCTTGGTGAGGTTGCTCTTCAGATACAATGTCTTTAGATGTTTCAAATCTCGCATGGACTCTAGTCCGATCATTTTGTTGTGTTCTGAGCTTAAATTCCCTACCAAGTTAAGCTCCCTCAAACTTCTCAACAAATAAACCCATGTGGGGATCTCAGCAACGTCTGTGAACTTGACGTGAAGGCAGCGGAGGTGGTCACGGAGAAAGACAAAGGCTGTCTGCTCAACTTTGGCAGGGCAGTGGCAGAGGTGCAGCTCATGCATACTGGTCATTTGGGAAATCTTTGCCGAAAACCTGACCTCAGGAATTAGTTCTAGTTTAAGTATTTCCAGGTCGGTGAGATCAAACACTGCATTGGGGAGACCAGAGAGCATGAAGAGGTGGAGCTCCTGCTGGTCTTGGGCATTTCGGATCACAAGCTGTCTGAGCTTCTCAAATGTCCACTCGTGGTTCAGACTGATCTCCCTCAGCTTGTTCTCGCTGACCTCGGAGAGGAATACACCAAATCGTTTGGAATACAGCTGGTCGTACTGATCGACCATGTGCAGGAGGAACGCAAAATCGTTCTTCACGTCAGGAATGTCACTGAAGCTACTCTCCTCTCTGACTTTCTCAAATGAGTACTCTTTAAGGGGGCGCCTGAAAAGCCAGTGGAGGGAATACAAGCACACCATCCCATAGATCAATATGAGGGCCATGTAGCTGAGGAGGAGCTTTCTCAGCATGAACGCCATGTTGTGAGTACAAAAGAACTGCTTATATCCGGTTAAGTGTTTGATATCGGGCTCACATTTGTGGCGAAAGTCGATGGCAGCCATAAAAGTTGACGTATATGACAGAATCAAAATGAACTTGACCGTTTTGACCACGGTCTGAGCTACGTAGAGCTTGTAGATGAAATCGCTGTCCTCCACATGGGCACGGAATTTTCTCACCTTCTCAAAAAGAGCCTTGGCCTGCTCTCCATCCTTCTTGTCCAAGATAGTCATACTTGGTGCCTCAGCAACGGGCGTATCTGCTGAGAACTTGACTCCTGTATTCCCAAGCATAGGAGTAGATGTGTTGGCAGCATTTTCGTCTTTATTTTCCTGTGATATCTCTCTCGGTGCTGAAGTGGTGCCAGTCAGTCTCTGTTTGTTCTCCTCAGAATCCTCACAGGCTGTCTCGGACAAAGCCTTTGTAGTCCATGGAGACTCAAAGCACCGTCCGAGAATGGACACAAAGTGTTCAATCTTTGAGCTTGTCTTGGGGTATTTGAACCAGAAGTTACTACTGACCATAAGCACAAGGGTGTGGATGAGGGTGAGGTACGGGAAGTACTTTGAGTACCAGGGCAAGGCAACATGGTAACACATTTGGTTGACAAAGATGTACTGCTGATAATCTAAGTTGGTTCGGATTCCTGTGGGCTCAGGTTGCTGCATTTTGCTCTCTCGCTTCACAACGATGGGTTGGGTGTTGTGGATCTCGTGTACTGCACTGTCTGGTAGATCTTTCGTGGCCATTGGTGTAGCAAGCACTGTCGTCATACTAACTGCTGATGAGGTGGTATCTTGCTGACATTGGGTTGTGCAAGAGTTTGGCCCTGCCGCCGCCTCCTCCGCTTCCTCCAGGCAGGGAAGGCACGCCACCTGGTCCTTTGTGATCTGCATCGTCATGGCGAAGATGGACAACATGAGCATGACCACCCCCAGGTAGTCCATGAAGACGTCCCACCATGGTTTTAGGATGCGGTAGGTCGGCTGGATGTCATTCAGCGATGCTAACTCAGTGATGGTAAACATTCCTGCAATGGAAGAAGACCGGGCATTTAGCTAGTATGGAAAGCACTTCTTTCTCAAACAATCTAATTATAAATAAAACAAGCACTTCAAATGTGTGTTTTTGTTTGGAATCAAATCGATTTTTTGTTGGTAAATGTTTGTACTTGGTATGGTTATAAAGGTTAAAAAGGTAATAAAGGTTGACGCCATTTTTTTTGTTTAACTAAATTGAATGGCTCTCCATGACAAAGTGGCTTATAAAAAAAAAAACAGCATTAGTAATGACATTGGCTTATTATTCTCTCTCACGCATCTCTATAAAGGATTTGAAAACATCTGATGACAAAGCTTAGAGTCTACATCTGTTCTAGACTAGTTAGGACATGTGGATACAGGAATGGCAAAGGTTGCTTTGATGTTTGTCTACAAACTATTGTAAGTCACTGAGCAGTTTATAATGTTGGTGTGCTGTTTTAAGAAGAAAAGGTCATTGTGCCCAGATTCAACATGTGGGAGCACTTCCTTCTCTCATCCTTTTCCCCCACGGTAAAAAAAAAAATTAAAATTGTTTTATGACAGTGAAGATACATTGCCCAAACTAGGTAGCCTGGATAATGATCACTACTGTTAATATTTATAACTGTTACAACACTATTAAGAGTGATTTTATGCCATACACTTTTCCTTACCAGTATTCTAAAACAAATATGGTAAGCTTTACCAACCAATAAAACTTGATGATATTTGGTTTCATTCATAATTTCCTTTCATAGTTGAACTAAAGAATTACAGTAATATCAATACATATTTTGATATTATAGGCTAGTAGCCTATAGGCTATATTTATAACTATAGTATAATATTAATAAAAAATGCTTTAAGGTGACATCCCAGTAAGAGTAAGCCATTATTAAATACGTTTGCATATAATCAAAGCAGAAGATCTGTAGGTGAGAGCGTGTAGTAGTCCATAGAGACAGACCTGGTCTAAAAAAGAGAAGAGCAGAGAGACCAGTTGTGGAATACACCTAGGCTACTGATCGAACATATTTACAGTCATTTAATTTAGGAAATATAAACTATTAGACACATGTTAATAAACTCTTGAGATTCTTCTAGAGATCTTGCGCATTCATTTTTCTGTTGCTGTCTGACTCTGAGGTCAGGTGACTTGCTGTAACGTGGGGTAAACTTAAACTGTAACTCAACTACAGCATGTGCCCATAGTTACACATTTATTGTTCCTTAACCATTTATATTATCTTGCCACTTGCGATAGCCTAAATAAACTACCTTGGGATAACCGCACATTATGATAATCAACATCAAACAAATATAAATTAGGATTTTACAGTTTTTACAGCGTGGTAAATGCGAGAAAAAAATACCATACTTACTATCTTGGTGATGTTATCTCTTATCAATTAGATTTCCGGCACTCCATTCCACTTTTACGGTCAAGACAGTTCCTTCCGACGGTTCAGATCAAATAATTAAACTATCATCTATGGAATAACGCTTGTGACCAAGAATATTATGTTCGTGACAGTGCGAATGTCAGCACCATTCTCAATACATTGCCTACCTGACAAACACTAGCTACGTGTATAATATGCGCAGAACGTCTGCCTCCGTACGCATGTAATTCAAAGTAAAGGATAGTCCAACTTTAACATTAAAGCGCTATTACCGGCGTTTATAAGATGGTGGATGCCACAGATCAACGTCCTAAAGACACAATGTGCTTGTCTCAGATGCCACCAAATTCGAGATAGGCCTAATGAAAACTAGGGCACCACCTACTCTACTACGACTTGGTCGAATGTTTCTCCCGCGTGAACATTCTGTTACAATATAACTCATTCAGAAGCTTTGAACTGTAACCATCTGTTCAGTAACTATGTAGCAATTACTACTTTTCAGTCTGTAAATGAATACATTGTATCCGGCACATCATATCTGCTGCCCCAGTAAGCTACACAATGTAACAATCCTTGCTAGCTCTCTCCCTCTCGCCCTGTCTGTCTGTAGTTAGGCTAGATAGCCAGCCTAATTGTGAAATATGAAGACGTTAGCGAGTTACACCAAAAGGGTTCTAGATTCCTATCGACTGAAGTCATGCTGGATTTCCAGCTATGTCTGGATTTGGTTGCTTGCTGCACGGGTGCACTGCACACTGTTGAGGAAGTGTCTCTTGAGTATGGTACAGGTTCCAACCGGTCCAGGCTAGATCATGTAAAAAGAGTGGGCTACCCTCCTCTCAACCCTTGTACTCTCAGAGGAAGTGAATAAAAACAAGTCCATGGAGCAGGGGCGGACTGGGACAAAAATTCAGCCCTGGCATTTTAGCCACACCAGCCCACATCACCTTGCAACTTTTACTTTACCAGTCACCGGTGAAACATAGTTCTCCTCCTTTTTTAACCAGCTCATGTTTAAAAGACAAATACAACATGTAAAAACATCACTGGAGATACAACTCACCACTATAACTGTGCATCATGGCTGCCTGTTGTACAGTCTGTCACTGTCTCTTTCTGTCTGTCACTCTGTCTGTCTTTGCTTCTCCTTGTTCTCGATTGTTGTCTGTCTGTCACTCCAAAGTCTTATTTGCTATTACATATAGAGCCAACATATTAAGGAACTGTATCTCTCTGTTTACTGAATAAATGCCTAATAGATTACAATTGGCTCATAATACCTCATAAAAGCCTAACTACATTATTGAAAAGATAAATTCCTGGATTTCATACATGTCCCCCCTATCCTTATCGGGCTCCCGAGTGGCGCGGTGGTCTAAGGCACTGCCTCTCAGTGCACGAGGCATCACTGTAGTCCCCGGTTCACATCCGGCTGTGATTGGGAGTCCCATAGGGCAGTGCACAATTGGCCCAGCATCGCCGGGGTAGGCAATCATTGTAAATCAGATTTTGTTCTTAACTGACCTGCCTAGGTAAATAAAGGTTAAATTTAAACAATTGAAATTTTAAATATTGTCCTAGCTCTTAATCGTTGTTTCCTTATGCCATAGTTTGTATATCTCAATTGTCAGTAGAAACCACATTTGTTTAAGCAAGTCAGCCATATCAGCTATGTTTTTTAAGGCTGAATGAACTGTTTCACTGCCAGACAAGGCTCTGCTAGTAGCCAGGTGTAGCGGTGGTAAAGATTCACTCCATGGTGCTGAAAAGAAAGCTCTGTTGTTGGGGCAGCTTTATGTAGGTCATAACAGTTTGTGGGCACCGTTTGTCACCATTATAATGCAATTTATGTGTTGTTTACTGTTTTTCTGTGTAGTGGCTTTGCTGACATGCATCGAAAAACATTTTTTTGAGTTTGCCCCTCCAGGATTTACTAACATCGCCACTGAGTACCTGTTAAAATAATAGTAAGCAGCTCAGGTCATGTAGGAAAAAAACAGAGAGACACTGACACAGATGTACTTCCAGTTGTAATATTTTGGCTCTATATTATATATTCAATAGTAATTAACCCTTAGGATATATATATATTTTTCCAACCTTTATTTAACTAGGCAAGTCAGTTAAGAACAAATTCTTATTTACAATTATGACCTACCAGGGAACAGTGGGTTAACTGCCTTGTTCAGGGCCAGAACGACAGATTTTTACCTTGTCAGTTCGGGGATTCAATCAGAACTTTTGAAATGTACTGCGACAGAATTCAGAACATGGGCTGTTCTTACAGTATTCTCCCTGTACACCAAGTCAGAACCATAGGATAAATGAAGGGGGCATGTTCTGCCTAGTTAAATAAAGGTTAAATAAAATCAAATGAAAATATAAGCAGACAATGAAAGCTCTTACAATGTTCAATGATTACATTTCTCTAAAACAGGCTATAGGCTATATGTGCACCATCAAGTCAGAACAGTAGGCTAAGTAATGAGACCAAATTAAGACCAAATTATTAGGGTGAGGCACATGGGCTACTAACAGCTTACTACACAACATACATTTAGTATTACTTTCTTAGCTACAGTGTACATATCTCCCCGGCATAACATAATTCATGCAGCAGCATAAAATACATGTTTGGACTCACCTTGTGGTGCTGTGCTCACTTGAACAGGAAGGTGGTGCAGGAAAGTGGTCCTTCTTGTGGGCAAATTTTGTCATCAAACTTTGTCATCAAAGTCTGGCATTCTCTGGGTTTATGGTGCTTTCAAGAACACCTCGAACTCAGAAAAAACAAGGTCGAATCATGATGTCAGTGATCTTCAGGTCGTAGCTCTAGAAAGAGGCCCGGGTTCCCGACTTGGAATTCCGAATTGGATTCCGAATTCAAAATGTTTTTTCCCAGTCAGAGCTCGTTTTTTCCCGAGTTCCCAGTTGTATTGAACGCGGCAGAAGTCATGCTGGATTGACAGCATGGCCAATGTATTCAACCTTTTCTGGCCTATGGTGTGTTGCGAGTTCATTTTTATCCTTTTAAGTTTGGAAAAGAGACCCTTAAACCACACACCCTCTCCACTGAATAGCAGGCTAATGATTGCTTTGCAACGCTTGCAGTTAGCCACTGATTCCTACCAACCAATCATTGTTGAATTTGCGATTTCCAACTTGTTGTGTAATGTTTATGTCCAATGGCCGATGAGCACCGATATGTTTTAGCTATAATTTCTCTTCATATGACAAGGATTGAAATGGATTTGCCAGTAGATTGTTGACTTGATTCATGATGATGACTGCTAGCTAAGATTTTGAAAGTATGATGTTGACATGATCAGTCCAATCAAAGCTACGGTAGATATGTGATTTGACGTCATTTTGTCTGTGGCCAGTGACCTTGAGCCTTCTTGAATGAGCACTTCTAATTTTAAATCTATGGCAGCATCCAAGGGGCTTGAATTTTCGAGCTCTCCCCATTTTTTTGTGGTTTTGCAGGTGACGTAGTGTCCTCATGAGTGACAGAACACTGAGCCAATCATGGCGCAACTAGAGAACATTACCAACCCCTATGCTCCGTATTTTCCGCTGGCTGCCCCACCAACACCACAGAAAGCACTGAGCTAGGCTGAAACACCTGCATTTTGGAGCTGCATTACTCAAGAAAGCAAAAAAGAGACCATGTTTGCATGCAGCTTTATTAACACAAATATTTGTTTCTACATTGTTTGCAAACTGATATGTGACACGTATTAATGCCAAAATAATATGCAACCCCCCCAAAAAATGGCCCACCTGTCCTGAATGACGGGTCACCACTGCAGGTACTGCAGGAATGTCTACCAATGGCATGCCAATCTTTTTGTGAGAAATTATTACTGGTCACTCAGACATTTATTAAGTATTTCTACATTATAAAGAGCACTTACTTTAGATTAAGGACTGCAAAAAGACTTGGTGAACACACAATTTATAAATGCCCTGTAAATGGTTTATTATGGACCTTTGAACTACCTTGTTACCCATCCGGTACTATTAGACAAAGAAGAAAATAAATGCCTACTTTATTGACCAAACCCTTGGCTCCTCTCATAACATCCCCTCATACCCGCTCTCCTCTCCGTTTCCTGTTCCAGTCCTTGATAAATCTGCCGCCAGGCTCCGGGACCATCAGACACATCACCACACCACTCAACCTCACCGTGGAATCCATAAATCAAGAGAACATTCCCTTCTTCATCATTAGTGCACCAGCTCACAAGATCATCCTCGGCCTCCCATGGCTCCAATGCCATAACCCTACCATCTCATGGTTGAGGATGAAAATCACAGACTGGGCACCCGAATACCGGAGGACCTACTTTCCCATCCCCGGTGGTTCTATGTCGGTTGAAAGTCCTGTGGTTGCTCTTCAGCCCAACATCCCGGAGGTATACCAGGACCTGCGGGAGGTAATATGCAATTGACCTGCTTGCAGGCTCTGCCCTCTGTCGGTGGCTGAAACCAAGGCCATGGAGGAGTACATCCATGAGGCGCTCCAACAGGGATTCATCCGCACGTCCACCTCTCCTGCATCTGCAGGCTTCTTTTTCGTGGCGAAGAAGGATGGAGGATTACGCCCATGTATTGATAACAGAGCTGCGGAGTGCATACAATCTCATCCGCATCTGGGAGGGGGATGAATGGAAGACCGCTTTCAGCATGATATCTGGTCAATACGAGTACTTGGTGATGCCTTTTGGCTTAGCCAATGCTCTCTGTGTTCCAGGCATTCGTTAACAGGGTGTTCCGGGACATGCTCGGACGCCAGGTGGTCGTGTATATCGACGACCACCTGGCGTTCTACTCTGCTACCTTGTAGGATCACATCGCTCACGTCCTAGTAGTTCTGGAATGCCTCCTGACCAACCAACTATATGTCAAGGCAGAGGTGCCAATTTCATCAGGAAGCTGTTTCCTTTCTAGGCTACCAGATCAGCCTTCAAGGAGTGATGATGGACGTTAAGAAGGTAGATGTGGTCAGGTCATGGCCAGTCCCAACCACCATAAAGGGGTTACAGCGGTTTTTGGGGTTTGCCAACTTCTACCACCATTTCATCAGGAACTTTAGCTCCATCGCCTCTCCTCTCACCGCTCTCCTCAAGGGTGGTCCCCATAGGTTGTTGTGGAGTCCAGCAGCTGACAAGGCCTTCCGCCTACTGAAGGGGCGTTTCACCTCCGCCCCATTGCTCAAACACCCTGATCCGACGCTACCCTTTGTGGTGGAGGTGGACGCTTCAGAGGTGGGTGTGGGGGCTGTCCTGTCTCAACTCTGTTGTTGTATGTGTCGAATTGCTATGCTTTATCTTGGCCAGGTCGCAGTTGCAAATGAGAACTTGTTCTCAACTAGCCTACCTGGTTAAATAAAGGTGAAATAAAAATAAAAATAAATGACAAGGTAATCCACAGAAATTGTATTTTTGTGCATATTACTCTAAGAAATAATCTCCTGCGGAGAAATTATGGCGTCGGCGATCGAGAGCTCCTGGCGGTGAAGTTGGCATTAGAGGAGTGGAGACACAGGCTGGAGGGTGCCAAGGACCCGTTCGTCATACTCACGACCACCAGAACCTGGAGTACATATAGACAGCGAGGCGGCTGAACCCGTGCCAAGCAAGGTGGGCCCTTTTCTTTACTAGATTTGACTTCACGCTGACCTATCGCCCAGGTTCAAAGAACACCAAAGCCAATGCCCTGTCCCGTCTCTACCATTCAGGAGAGGGTCCTGAATGCACCCATAATTTCTCCCTCTCGGGTCATAGCCCTTGTGGTCTGGGGCGTGTGGTTCAGGCGCGCAGAAGTGTGAAGCGATGACCACGTGAGACTCCAGTGCGCCGTCCACTGTCAGAAGGAGCAGACGGATCGCCACCGCAGTAAGACTCCCTTGTTCCGTCCTGGTGATCGTGTCTGGCTCTCCACCAGAAACCTCCCACTCTGCCTGCCCTGCAAGAAGCTGAGCCCCCGGTTTGTGGGGCTGTTCAAGGTTCTCCGGAGGGTCAACAAGATGACGTATAGATTACAGCTCCCCAGTGACTATTTTACCTTCCTTTCAGGTCTCCCTTCTCAGGCTGGTGGTTCCTGGTCCCCTGGGTGAGTCTCTCTCTCTCTCTCCTTCTGTGTTTGTCATAGAATGATGCCGGGACTAGTTTATGAAGATAGATTTCCAGCGTTGTGCTTCGTTTGACAGTGACAGGCCTTTCAGCAAATGAAATAGACAGGATATAGGCAGGGCTTTCCAGCCTGCAGTGGCTATGTAATGTAATTTGACACCAGGGTCAGTCATTACTACAGCTCATAAGAGCCACTCGCTGGCTGAAGAAACTGATATTCAGAAGAAAATAAACATTTAAAATACACAGTCCCTGAATTGACCTTTAACAGAGATTATTTAGCAAATATTATGCATCAATTCAGTGTTTCATTGTAATACATAATGACTTGTATTTGATAAAAAGCAGTAGCACTGTATGTAATGTCTAATAGATGGCTATTGGCATATGTGTTATAAAATCCAATCTAATGACTTTTTAGACTATTGCTAGTTAGTGCCTGTCATATGCATTTCCCTGAATCCCCCCTTCCCTAAATTGGGCCTAAGTGTTAATTAGCCTACTATTTCATACGATATACAGCCACAATATTAACTGGCAGCAGTAGGCTAAATCTGTGTCAGTGTGTCTCTTTTTTCTGTTTTCTCCCTACCTCGACTGCACTGTCTTCTGCAGAAGCAGCTGGTCTGTCGGTGCTAAACCTAGCATAACTTCTCAGCACAGACAAGGTCATAGCACTTGGACCAGCAGAACCAGAAAAGAAAGGAAAAAAGTGGGTTACGGCCTCAAGCCTTTTTTTGGTCTCTAACTTTTTAAACACCACCTATCGTTTTTTTCCAATCCATGATCTTAGCTGACTGATAACAGAGAGTCAGAGCTGGTCTCTCTGCTGATGCGCGTTTGAATTTGAATGTCAATTTTTGCACCACTTTAGCTCAGCCTATCAGAAAACTGGGCCAGCCCATCTTGGTAGGTGGGGGCAGCCATTGCCCAATGATCAGTGTTACGGATACAGGTATCCTGTGTGTGTATTTCTTTTCTCTCCTTCTCCCCTCACAGGTGGAATTCATCAGTCACCAATCAATCGCTAATCGGAAGACACCTGCTCCTTTTCCCTTACCCAATCACAGTCCCTTTCCCTTGGTTTAAAAACCCTGTCAGTTGTGTTCTCTAGAGTCAATCTCTCTGTCAATGCCATCTGTCTGTAGAGCTCTTGTTTGGTTTTTGCAACTACATGTCACTTTGTCCCCACCTGTGAGTATTGGTTTTGTTATGGTGTTTTTTTGATGGTGGGAAAAGGGGGTACCAAGATAAGTTGCCCATGTGCATACATTACCCGTAGGAATACTTTGTATAAAAACACTAGTTAGAACTGGGCGGACCACCCACTGTATTTTTGGTTAGTTAGCTGTTATTGAAGTAGGCTAGTCTACCTTAGGGGTGTTTTTGGATACTTATTATTTATTTCCTTGGGTCCAGCTCAGCCCCTTTTCTTGCCCCCCCCCCCCCCCCCCCCCATTACCGTGTGTTTTCAAATAAACCATGAGTGTTTGACGGTAATTTAGTTGTCTGTGGTTATTTCGTTCTCACTCTTACTTTTTCACTATCATTTGCATGAGTTATGTTACCATCCCCCCATGACTGTCGGGCCAAAGGGATTCGTAACAATCAGACATACTGAAATATATTATGACAGAAATTGCAGCAAAAAAAAAAAAATCTGCATATACTTTTTTTTACATTTGAATTATTGTTTATTACAGGGGTGCAACTTTGGTTTTTGAAGTGGGGGGACATAACAAAACAAAAAATTTGTGAAAACAGCCTACCCGATGCTCGGAGGTGTTTGCATGGTCCTAAAGCACACTGTTGCCTCGTTTTGTATCACATTCCAATAATAAAACTGGGGGGGACAAAAATGCAGTTTCAGAATGTGGGGGATACTGTTATAACATAACAAAGAGAGAATTCTACAGTGACCGAAGATGGATTGTGATTAACAAACAGCAGAGATCTGATGCCAGATCTGTATATAGTGGCAGACACACAGAAGATACATTTTACACTAAGCTAGTGGCAAGGCCTATACATTTTTGAGATGCCACTACCCAAGGTAGAACAAAACAAATACATTTGTTCACATCTCTAATGTCTCCCATTTACAAAATGGATCTGCAAAAGTGGTTAAGTTGATCGATATTGTGATACACCCCTTACCGCTAGAAGAGCAGAATAATTTGCGGCTTAAGGGGAGATGGGCCAGAAACTCATGTAACCCGATATTGCAAGCTCTGATATAGACAGTTGTCTGTCCCACATACACAAACAGCATTAGGATACCTTAATGCTTCTTGGAAATATAGACTTGTAAACACAGAGATTCAATAGGTGGAAATGTCAACTATTAATAATTGTGTAGGCTTAACATTTTAGTAGCTGATTTATTGACAGCTTTCCAAGTCAAATGTGCTCTTATTCAGTTATTATGGTCCTGCCTGACAAAAAATACAGTTACACATCTTTTGATGTTTTGGCTATTGTAATCGGCACTAAGGTCAACAAGTGGGCTCAGACATTGAAACTTCCTTTTTTGGGGTCCAAGGTTCTTTGAAGGATTTTGTATCTTTACACCCTACTCTTGCGATTCAGTCAGGGTGTCACGATCGTCGTATTGTGGAAGAGAGGAGGACCAAGGCGCAGCGTGATAACAATACATCTTTTATTAACGAACACGAACACGAAACGAACACTGACAAACTATACAAAAACAACAAACGACCGTGAAGCTATAAAACGAAAGTGCAGACACAAGCAGCTAACGTAAAGACATAGACAATCACCCACAAACTACCTAATGACTATGGCTCCCAATCAGAGACAACGATAGACAGCTGTCTCTAATTGAGAACCAATCTAGGCAACCATAGACATACAAACACCTAGACTGAACGTTGCCCCATAAACATACAAAAAAACCTAGACAATACAAAACACATACATCCCCCATGTCACACCCTGACCTAACTAAAATAATAAAGAAAACTAAGATAACTAAGGCCAGGGTGTGACACAGGGGGCCAAATATTTTCTTTGAGGCCACCCTAGACTTTGCCAGAGAGGAAGAGGCGAGGCAAGAGGTTTTACTCAACCAAGATTTTTTTTGGGGGGGGGGGTTGATGAGAGAGTGTTGAATTTGGGCAACAAAACCATGAATTGCTCATTTTCAACTTGAGGCTTATTTGAGCGAACAGAAGTTTTGTAATGGTTAGGTTGTTACGAATGCACTGACATAAGTGGATGACTTTGTGCACGTTGTCAAAGAGATAGAAGACTCATGGATATAACCTGTTTTAGCATGGACCAATATGGCTGTCATACTACCATTTGATGGAGGTCAAATCACATGTAAATATGAATTTTTGTAGATCAGGCGTTTTTTAAAATTGTGTAGAACACTCATGCTCATAAAAACTGTTTTGGTGTAAATACATTTTATTTTGAATCCAATATGGCCAACATAATTACACTCAAACACCTGTGCCAGCATATAAATTGCCCAGGTTAATTTAGTATTGTGTTATTCTGTCTTTCAAAATGTTTCATACGGCTCTTGGTATAACTAGGACTATGAGTGGTAGCGCCATGCCACTGTTGTGTTTGAATAGCTGAAGCCAACTAGTTGTTCAATGTGTGTTCATGTTTTTTTAGGATACAAGCAAATAGTAGAGTAACCAAGTTACAGGAAAGCAACCTGTAATACAACAGTCAGCCACTCTAGTAGCGTATATGTACAGCTCTAACATCTCCCCTCTTTTCCCCACTGAAACTAAGTGTGTAAGGTGAATAATAAGTCTTTGAGGTGAGCAAGACATGAGTGTGTCCTAACATGTTGAGGAGACACAGTAGCCAGTAGTGGTTGTAGTTCTGGGGCCTGACCAGGTTGCACAGTTAACTGGTCATTCTGGGCAAGCTGCAGCGACAAGGGCAGTATCCTTCCTGTATGACTGGCAGGGTATTCAGTGCTGTGTGGTGATCAGTTTCCATTTCTACAACAGTTGGGTGCAGGCACTCAGCAGATGCAGCTTGCATGCCAACGAAACCCATTGACTAACTGGAATGTTATCTTAGCCTGAATTATGCATGGGATACACCAGTAGTGTAATGGTTGGTTGTCTGGTTGTGAAGGAGAGAATGTGAAAGGGCTGTCACAAACAGACCTGCCCTTAGATCTTTCCAACACCTAATGGACCTGTGTTTTTTTTAATGCTGAATGTGGTAAAAGGTTGTGGTGTTCACATGCTACATATTCCTGTATAATAATTCTTAAGTCAGGTATGATTATTTGGCCGATATTTACAGTGGGTAGCTGGCTGGGATTACGGTCTGGGGCAGGCCCAGCAGGAGATAAGGAGAGTGACAGAACCTGTGAGGGTGACCTAGAGGTTACTTAGAGTATAGGTCATAGACCATGATTATGAGAGACGTAGCACAGCTCCATTTGGAGATGATGACTGGGCATCGATGGAAAGTAAAGGGGTTGCAGAGGTGGCGGAACTGATCGAGCATGGTGAACAAAGACCACTCATCACAGTCAATCCCCGGTCACCATGCACGATCACATACAGCAGCTTTGTTTATGTTTGACCATCCTCAGGGGCCTGTTGCTTGTCATTGACTGTCAGGTTGTGTTTGTTTATTGTAGTGAACACCTGCCTTATGCGCTTGTCATCATGTGTAGTTGCATCCAACCTATACTAATAGGTCACCAAGTCAACAACTCCAGGACAGACAGTCAGGATCGTGGAAATTATTTTTTGACATTTTTGAAATGTGCACGCTCAACGCAAACAGCGTAAGAGTGCACAGGAACATCGCAATGCGCATTACAAATGCAGTGAGCCAGAGGAAGGTCATGTTGAATTCAGGCAGCCGTATTAGACTAGCAATGAATCTCAGCTTACTTCTAAATAATGAGATTACTTAAGAGCCCAATCCTGGAGGAACAAGTTATACCACAGTTGGTATACTGCAAGTTGCAGTGCTAGGTAGTGTGTCCAGAGTTCTCTTTCCTTGATCCTCAAAGGCTCGTGACTTGGAATGCATGGTGTTGCCAAGCAATCTGCTGCCTTTACTACAGTATATCCAGACAATGGTGTTTGAGTGTAATTATGGTAGGCCTATTGGATTCCTAACATAGTTGAATTACACAAAATAGTATGAAGTACATAAGTACAGTACACACATCTAAAAGATCTCTCATTTAAATATGCAGGCAACCATATTGGATTTGGGATGCCATAATGGATTTGGAATCAAATCTGTGGGGGGCTAATGTAATTGCAAGAGGCTGAACATATTACATCCACAGAGAAACCTTTGACTGTCTCAGCCCACTTGTGTAACTGTATGTATTTTTGTCAGGCACAGCCATACAGCACTGAATGAGAGCTAATTTTGACTTGAAAGGCTGTCTACCAAAAAGTTAAGCTTACATTCATCATAAATATTCATAGTTGATCATTCTGCCTAGTGTATCTCTCTCTGTGTTTACAGGTCTATATTTCCAAGATGCATTAAGATATCCTAAGGTTGCTAACAGTATGTGTGTACAGTGCCTTCGGAAAGTATTCAGACCCCTTGACTTTTTCCACATTTTGTTAGGTTACAGCCTTATTCTAAAATGGATTAAATAAAATACTCAGCAATCTACACACAATACCCCATAATGACAAAGCAAAAACAGGTTTTTAAAACTATTGCTATGAGACTTGAAATTGAGCTCAGGTGCATCCTGTTTCCATTGATCATTCTTGAGCCGTTTCTACAACTTGATTGGAGTCCACCTGCGGTAATTTCAATTGATTGGACATGATTTGGAAAGGCACACACATGTCTATATAAGGTCCCACAGTTGACAGTGCATGTCAGTGCAAAAACCAAGCCATGAGGTTGAAGGAATAGTCCGTAGAGCCCCCTGAGACAGGATTGTATCGAGGCACAGATCTGGGGAAGGGTACCAAAACATTTCTGCAGCATTGAAGGTCCCCAAGAACACAGTGGCCTCCATCATTCTTAAATGGAAGAAGTTTGGAACCATCAAGACTCTTCCTAGAGCTGGCCGCCTGGCCAAACTGAGCAATCGGGGGAGAAAGGCCTTGATCAGGGAGGTGACTAAGAACCCGATGGGCTCTAGAGTTCCTCTGTGGAGATGGGAGAACCAGAGCGGGGGCGAAGGTTCACCTTCCAACAGGACAACAACCCTAAGCACACAGCCAAGACAATGCAGGAGTGGCTTCGGGACAAGTCACTGAATGGCCTTGAGTGGCCCAGCCAGAGCCCGGACTTGAACCCAATAGCTGACTACTTGTATTTCAATTTTTGCAATATCAGAGCATGCAATATTGGGTTACATGAGCTGTAGCGTGTAATGAGGAGCAACCAGACGTTGCACTTGACACATTTATGAAATTGCTTATTCCAGTTACTAATAAGCATGCACCCATTATTAAGAAAATGACTGTAAAGACTGTTAAATCCCCCTGGATTGATGAGGAATTGAAAAACTGTATGGTTGAGAGGGATGAGGAAAAAGGTATGGCATATATGTCTGGCAGCCCAACTGATTGGCAAATGTACTGCAAATTAAGAAATCATGTGACTAAACAAAATTAAAATAAACTATACTATGAATCAATGATAAATTCCATAAATAATGGTAGTAAAAAGCTTTGGACTACCTTAAATTACATTTTTGGAAAAAAGCCAACTCGGCTCCTGGAGGGAAGTTAGTCATTCCGCTACCCAAAAATGGTAAAGCCCCCTTTACTGGCTCATATAGCCGACCAGTCAGCCTGTTACCAACCCTTAGTAAACTTCTGGGGAAAATGGTGTTTGACCAGATACAATGCTATTTTACAGTAGACAAATTGACAACAGACTTTCAGCATGCTTATAGGGAAGGACACTCAACAAGCACAGCACTTACACAAATGACTGATGATTGGCTGAGAGAAAATAATGATCAAAGATGACTAAACTGCTTGGAGTAACCCTGGATTGTAAACTGTCATGGTCAAAACATATTGATACAACAGTAGCTAAGATGGGGAGAAGTCTGTCCATAATAAAGTGCTGCTCTGCCTTCTTAACATCACTGTCAACAAGGCAGGTCCTACAGGCCCTAGTTTTGTTGCACCTAGACTACTGTTCGGTAATGTGGTCCGGTGCCACAAAGAGGGACTTGGGAAAATTGCAGTTGGCTCAGAACAGGGCAGCACGGCTGGCCCTTAAAAGTACATGGAGAGTGTTCACTGCTCATGCCAGCAAGCAAGCTAAAGGTTGCATTCCCCGGCTCAGATGTAGCATGCATTAACCAATGGTTGCGTGCCACGTCATCGTCTGTCATCGACTGACAGATTGCTATAACATATGATGTGGTTTGCTAACACGTAAAATACCTATCCAGGTGTTGTAAGATCTGGAATACGTCAGCAACGCCTGGGCAAAGAAATGCGCCCAATCAGATGGCTCTGCAGCGCATCTGCG
Organism: Salvelinus alpinus; assembly: GCF_045679555.1. Taxonomy (NCBI): domain Eukaryota; kingdom Metazoa; phylum Chordata; class Actinopteri; order Salmoniformes; family Salmonidae; genus Salvelinus; species Salvelinus alpinus. The sequence goes on from NC_092108.1 coordinate 35,549,032, forward strand.
TGACCTCATTCACCCAAAAAGGCTCAACCAATCACCCAACGTAACTCATGAATATTAATGACTTTGTCTTCGGCTATTTTACAAAAGGAAATTTTGCATACAGGGTTGTGGTCGTGGTCACAGTAATGGGGAATGGGTGGAGCCGTTGTGTAATGAGGACCGGCCCCCAGGGGCAGCAGCAGACGTACAGACATACCCACCACTTAGCAACCAGGTCATGTGTTGACAAAGCTAGAGATCCCTCCTTCCCTTACCAAATAAATTCTCATACAACAACACCCTTCACCCATCATCCCTTGAGGAACACCTGAGGCAATCATAACAGTTAATGATTTTATGTGCTGTCTGGAAAGTGCACACATTATAACTACCTAGTTAGTAGCCTAGTCCCTCCTGAATTTGCATGAACTTCCCAGATGAAAACACAATCTCAGACACACCTCTTTCCATGACAATTGATGACTAGTAAGCACGACATGTCCCCAATCCCAGTATACCAGATTGTAATATTATAAGTAATAACACCAAGTGACTACAGCTACAGCCTTATATTCACGGTAACTGAGATGTCTGTGCATATTCACGTTCTTCGAATGAGGCTGCCTGAGACAGTGCCTGACACAGTCTGAATCAGTAATCATGGCTGATAAAGAATGTCAACAGCCTGGGGTGGCTCAGGTGAGGAACAGTCAGTTGATTTAGGCTGATGTAAGAACCAATGGAGGCTGCTGAGGGAAGGACGGCACATAACAATGGCTGGAATGGAGTGAATGGAATAGTTTCAAACACATTATGTCTTTAATACCATTCCGGACATTATCATGAGTCATCCTACCCTCAGCAGTCTGCAATGGTAAGAACATGTAAATCAAATCAAATTGTATTTGTCACATGCGCCGACTACAGCAGGTGTAGAGCTTACAGTGAAATGCTTACTTACAAGCCCAAACCAACAATGCAGTTAAAAATATATATATAATAAACTTACAAATAAATATAAGAATAAGAAATAAAAGTAACAAATAATTAAAGAGCAGCAGTAAAATAACAATAGTGAGGCTATATACAGGGGGTACCGGTACAGAGTCAATGTGCGGGGGCACCGGTTAGTCAAGGTGATTGAGGTAATATGTACATGTAGGTAGAGTTATTAAAGTGACTATGCATAGATAATAACAGAGAGTAGCAGCAGTGTAAAAAAGGGGGGGCAATGCAAATAGTCTGGGTAGCCATTTGATTAGATGTTCAGGAGTCTTATCTCTTGGGGGTAGAAGCTGATAACAAGCCTCTTGGACCTAGACTTGGCGCTCCGGTACCGCCTGCCATGTACTGTCTAGCTGTATGGTGTTCTGTGTGACTCATTGAGAGTGTTGTTTGTGTTTATCAGTGCAGATGAGATAATAATCGTTGTGCTGCTGTGGCAATGGGTAGAGGATCCAACAGAGGTCCCTCAGATGGGACTCAGGGACTCACACCACACAGTGCTGGCAGCATTAGCAACAGTTGGATGAGACTGCTCACCAGGATGACGCATCGCCATTAGTGTGACATCATCACTAGTGTGTCACTAATGTGTCACTAGTGTGTTGCTTGCATCAACCAATGGTTGCGTGCCACGTCATTGATTGTGTCATCGACTGACAGATTGCTATAACATATGCCACAGGGTTGATCACGGCACTAGTTCCGACAAGCACATGAACAATGTGATGTGGTTAGCTGACACGTAAAATACATATCCAGGCATCCTGATGTTGTAAGATCTGGCAGGCGTCAGCAATGCCTTTCCTTTGAGAATCTCAGATATTCAGAGGAATGAATCTTTACATAATTGATACAAATTAATTCTGCATGTTAATTCATCATGAGACTTTAGTACAATAATAATATGATTCAGTATTTAGCATTTGAAAGCCTGAAAGAGCCTTTAATAATGGCTGTATCTGACATTTTTGGATTTAGCTCCACCTGCTGTTGTCTTACAGGTGAAAGGAGAATAATTCTATTCACCTCCTACTAGTCTTCAATGTCATTGGACAATGTGCAATTGAATAAAATATGTGCTGCTGACAAGGCTTGTGTATTTATGGAAATGTAATCCATTAATCAATGTAATCCAAACAGCTCAAGGTGCATGCCACAGTCAATGTAATACAGCCATAATTGATTTGTGAAACATTTGATTTCTCTTTAAATTCTCTGTCAATGGATCTCTTGCCAATGACTCATTATGTGGTGGTTGTCCAACCAGAGATTTTGAGGTCAATAGTACGGGGGTTGTGTCGGTGAGAGAGAATCAAGGCAATACAGTCCGAGACTAGCACGAGGATAGGAGCACAGGCTGGCACACAGAGACAATGCCACCTCTAACAGCTTCATAGACAGGCCTGTCTGCTACGGCTCTTACAACGTGAGACTGCTGTATTGGCTGCTCAGAGTTGAGTCAGTTTGTTGAATGGGGTTAAGTAAGGTTATGCCACTACCATTGCTGTTTGAGCACGTTTTCCAATGATGTTTTCCCATGTAGGCAACACGGTACACATAACCCAGCATGTAAGTGCTTTTTTTCTTTAGTGGCTGGCAAGTGGAAATAATCATCTCTGATGGGAACAGGGTTGGGGGATTTGTTCCAGCTGCCCAGCTTGAAGAGGTGTTGGCTAGTATTCATTGCAAAAATAAGCAAGCATGTAATAATAAGATTACTTTTTCTTTATAAAGTTTGAGAGACACAAACACACAAAAATCTACAAGTTTGTTTAAATGGTTTTGCCTTTTGGTTACACTTGATTATCTTTATTCACTTCCATGTTACGCTCAGTGACTGAAGGTGACACGTTTAGGAAGTCATATGATTTAATTTGATAATGATAATTGTTTTATCAATTTTGAAGTGTCAAAAGCATTGGTCTGGGACAGTACATTATACTTTTACAAGTAGCCTACATCCAGTCCTCATATTTGAATCGCTTATTGAAGTTTGAGCCTTTTGCCTTTCCGTCGTCATTTAACCACGTGGGCCGAAAATACATATATAAAAGGTAGAAGAGGCCATTGTTCCCGATATAAAGAAGTAGCTAGTGAACATGGCGTCAACAAGCCGGTGTGTACAATATGTATCCCAAGCTGTTTTCTGTGTTTTGCATCAGTGTCTTTTCATATGGGAAAGTGAAAGTTATTGAACAATGATGATGGCGATCAACACGGAGAGACGCTTGTTTCCAGTGTTTTCCATCATAGCCGCCGGAATGTCCATTACTGACTTTTAGCTAACCTTCGCTAGCCTACCAAAAACACTAACGTTATCAAATCACAGTTTTACACATTGTCTCTATCGTATATCATGTCAACTTGATCATATTGTTTGTAAACATCCGATATAATGTTAGGTAGCGCAACATGATATCTAACTTCCAAATCATGATGCAAACGCGAGTGTCAATAAGCAATGTTTTTAGGGATGGGTGATGTCGCAACTTCGCAAGGTGATGTTGTCTGGCCAGCTCAGCTGGCTAAATCCAATTTGCTAGCTACATTAATGTATTTACAGTAGCCGAGTGTCAACGGACACCTAGACAGTGATTTAATCATGAGAAGTTATTCAGCCATTGAATAGATAATTGTCACAAGGACACTGCAAGTTGATTGGGTTGTTTAACCAGTAATTTATTTCACTGGCTGTCTCAAAATAGCTTGTTTTCACTAGCCACAGGTTGCCGCCAAGTCCGTTAGCTAAATGGGTTATGTTTTGGTATTGTAGAATCGAATTGGTGTCGAGAATAATTTTCTGAAACGCTGGAAGCCCATTTTTTGGGTAACATTGTCCTACGTTTTTTGGACACATCACCACTGAATCATAATTTAGGTTGGAAACTCATCTACATTATGTTGACACAATCTCTGCAGTGGCTTTTCTGCATTAGTATTGTAGTAGGCCTACTTCCCAGTCCATTTATCTTGGTATGCATATACATATTCGATCAATAAACAAGTAACATTATGACTGGTGTTGATGCTTGTGAACAGTTACTGTTGTAAAACAAGCAACCAGAATTTATTTTGCAACATTGTATGTCATTTTCATAGAAGTGCCTTTTGTTTTTATATTATTAAAAGGTAAATATGATCCTCATATTTCTCAGATTAAGGGAAAGGCAGTCTGACATGCTTAACAATTTGTGTACGATTTTAACAGGCCTATACGATTTCCTTATTATCATAATTCGCCAACTCACTAAACATACTTCCTCACCTTGAGCAGTGTCAATCGGCTTTATCAACTGTGCAGTGTTCACTGAAGTGTATAGAGTTAAGTAAACTAATACCATGTCCTTGGCAGTAAACCAGCTTTATGGAGATAAGTACAATCACACCCAGTGCTGGGTTAACTCTCACTAGGCAGGGTCAAAGGTAAGAGGTAACTGTTGGCTGACCTCTGGAATCTATTCTTTACTTGCAGTGGAGACGGCCAGGCCCTTCCTAAGGTGCAGTGTCCCAACCACCCAGACTCCATGCTGGTGGAAGACTACAGAGCAGGGGATATGATCTGCCCCGAGTGTGGGCTTGTAGTGGGTGAGTGATAGGCTGCACACACATAGCATATGTTTTACTATCCTTGTGGGGACCTAAAATGTATTTCCATTCAAAATCCTGTGTTCCCTAACCATAACCTTAACCCCTAAACCTAACTCTTATTGTAAACCTAAACCTAACCCCTAAGCTTAAAATAGCCTTTGTCGCCGTGGGGATGTGGGAAATGACCCCATGAGAGAGAATTATCCTTGTTTTACTATCCTTGTGGGGACTGTTGGGGATTTCTGGTACCCATGAGGATAGTAATACACACACACACACACACACACACACACACACACACACACACACACACACACACACACACACACACACACACACACACACACACACGTCAACAGACTGACACAAAGCCTTATCTGTATGGAGGAGATGTCTTTGCAGTAGGTAAATAGCGTAACATAACATACACAGAGGCCTTATGTACTTTATTTTCTCTAATTCGCTTTCATTTCTTATAACCGACAAGAACTTTTGAACATCGGATCAGCAGTTACTCACACCAATTCCGGCTTCAACTTTGACTCATCTGCCCTGGGCTCTTTCTGTAATTCCGACCCAATTTTCGGAGTACCCAAGAGAAACCACCAGTGTTAGAGGCATGAGAGGGGACATCCTGGCGAGATTAAGGTGAAAGGAAAACCGGCTACCTCTTCCCTTCATTCTATTCGCCAATTGATAAGAAGATGGATGACCTCCGATGGATTCTCCATTAACCGAGCGGACAGGACAGTAGAGTCAGGGAAATCGAGAGGGGAGCGATGAGCCTCTTAATCAACAACAAATGGTGTTCTGACTCGAGCGCAGTGGTAGTCTCGACCCATTGTTCACAAGTCTTGGAATACCTGATTGTCAAATGCCGACCCTTCTACCTCCCGAGGGAGGTTTCAGCTGTTATCGTGACTGTTGCACGACCCCATCCACATCGACAGGGCTGCAATGGAGCGGGTCGAAAGCTTCAAGTTCCTCGGGTCCAAATCACTGAGGACTTAAAATGGTTCAAGCGCACAGTCGTGAAGAAGGCGTGACAGCGGCTCTCCCCCTCAGGAAGTTTGGCATGGGCCCTCAGATCCTTAAAGTTCTATAGCTACACCATCGAGAGCATTGACAAAATGGCTACCCGGACTGAGTTGACCCTTTAATGCATTTTTATTTCCTAATTTACGCTGCTACTACTCTGTTTATCATACATCCTGATGCCTAGTCACCTTACCCCTATACATATCTACCTCTATCACTCCAGCATTCCTGCACGCTGTTCTATATGGTATTGGAACTGACCTTGTATATAGTGCTTACTTTCTCGTTTTCTTATTTATTTTCTTTATTTCTTGTGTGTTTTTGTTCTTCCTTGTGTTATTTGTTAGTACTACATTGATATTGATCGCTGGATTTTTGGGTTTAGAAAGGCATTTCACTGTACTTGTGCCCGTGACATTAAAACTTGAAACTTCTGGGCCTACACTTCTATAGACACAGTCCTAACCTCTAGTTCGGGGGGAGTGATGTGTTTGTGCTGTTATTATGACATGTGACTTGAGTAGCAAGGCCCTTACAGATGTCCTCCAGCGATTTTTGAATTGTTCATGTTGAAAAGATATATTCCAAGTATAAATACAGTAAAGTACACACACGATAGGGTAAAAAAAAGAAATTGGGAGCAGAGGGGGACTAAAGACGTCATGTATGACCTGTCACATAGCTAGAGTGCATAATACCAGGAAATTATAGAAACATAACATCCTCTCAATGATACAATAGAATCAAATCTGTCCACGCCTTCCTTAGACGGCCTTGGAAAGCCACCCTAGTTAGAGCAACAGATTGCATTACAGGGCTCTATCTGAACGTAACAGTCCTATGGGACTCCCATTTTGAGTCCCATTCGGAAAGTATACAGACCTCGTTACAGCCTTTTTTCTCAAATGGATTAAATTGTTTCCCCCCCTCATCAATCTACACACAATACCACATAATGACAAAGCAAAGACATGTTTTTAGATTTTTTGCAAATGTATAAAAAAAAAACGGAAATATTACAGTTACATAAGTATTCAGACCCTTTACTCAGTACTTTGTTGAAGCACCTTTGGCAGCGATTACAGCCTCGAGTCTTCTTGGGTATGACGCTACAAGCTTGGCATACCTGTATTTGGGGAGTTTCTCCCATTCTTCTCTGACACTTTGTCAGGTTTGATGGGGAGCATCACTGCACAGCTATTTTCAGGTCTCTCCAGAGATGTTCGACCGGGTTCAAGTCCCCGGGTTTGGCTGGGCGACTCAAGGACATTCAGAGACTTGTCCCGAAGCTACTCCTGCGTTGTCTTGGCTGTGTGCTTAGGGTCGTTAACCTTTATTTAACTTGGCAAGTCAGTTAAGAACAAATTCTTATTTTACAATGACTGCCAAACCCTCCCCTAACCCGGACGACGCTGGGCCAATTGTGCGCCACCCTATGGGACTCCCGATGGCCGGTTGTGATACAGCCCAGGATCTAACATTTTTTAAATAATAAAAACATCGGGACACCAATAGAATTGCAATACATATTGTATCGCACCTACGTACAGTTGAAGTCGGAAGTTCACAAACACCTTAGCCAAATACATTTAAACTAAGTTTCACAATTCCTGACATTTAATCCTAGTAAAAATGCTTTGTCTTAGGTCAGTTAGGATCACCACTCTATTTTAAGAATGTGAAATGTCATAATAATAGTTGAAAGAATGATTTATTTCAGCTTTTGTTTCTTTCATCATATTCCCAGTGGGTCAGAAGTTTACATAAACTCAATTAGTATTTGGTAGCATTGCCTTTAAATTGTAAACTTGGGTTAAACGTTTCGGGTAGCTTTCCACAAGCTTCCCACAATAAGTTGGGTGAATTTTGGCCCATTCCTCCTGACAGAACTGGTGTAACTGAGTCAGGTTTGTAGGCCTCCTTGCTGCACACGCTGTTTCAGTTCTGCCCACACATTTTCTATAGGATTGAGGTCAGGGCTTTGTGATGGCCACTCCAATACCTTGACTTTGTTGTCCTTAAGCCATTTTACCACAACTTTGGAAGTATGCTTGGGGTCATTGTCCATTTGGAAGACCCATTTGCGACCAAGCTTTAACTTCCTGACTGATGTCTTGATATGTTGCTTCAATATATCCACATAATTTTCTTTCCTCATGATACCATCTATTTTCTGAATTGCACCAGTCCCTCCTGCAGCAAAGCACCCCCACAACATGATGCTGCCACCCCCGTGCTTCACGGTTGGGATGGTGTTCATCGGCTTGCAAGCCTCCCCCTTTTTCCTCCAAACATAATGATGGTCATTATGGCCAAACAGTTCTATTTCCGTTTCATCAGACCAGAGGACATTTCTCCAAAAAGTACGATGTGCAGTTGCAAACCGTAGTCTGGCTTTTTTTATGGCGGTTTTGGAGCAGTGGCTTCTTCCTTGCTGAGCGACCTTTCAGGTTATGTCGATATACGACTTGTTTTACTGTGGATATAGATACTTTGTTTCCTCCAGCATCTTCACAAGGTCCTTTGCTGTTGTTCTGGGATTGATTTGCACTTTTCACACTAAAGTACGTTCATCTTTAGGAGACAGAACGCGTCACCTTCCCGAGCGGGATGACGGCTGCGTGGTCCCATGGTGTTTATACTTGCGTACTATTGTTTGTACAGATGAACGTGGTACCTTCAGGCGTTTGGAAATTGCTCCCAAGGATGAACCAGACTTGTGGAGGTCTATCATTTTTTTTTCTGAGGTCTTGGCTGATTTGTTTTGATTTTCCCATGATGTCAAGCAAAGAGGCACTGAGTTTGAAGGTAGGCCTTGAAATACATCCACAGGTTCACCTCCAACTGACTCAAATTATGTCAATTAGCCTATCAGAAGCTTCTAAAGCCATGACATCATTTTCTGGACTTTTCAAAGCTGTTTAAAGGCACAGTCAACTTAGTGTATGTAATCTTCTGACCCACTGGATTTGTGATACAGTGAATTATAAGTGAAATAATCTGTCTGTAAACAATTGTTGGAAAAATGACTTGTGTCATGCACAAAGTAGATGTCCTAACCGACTTGCCAAAACTATAGTTTGTTAACAAGAAATTTGTGGAGTGGTTGAAAAACGAGTTTTAATGACTCCAACCTAAGTGTATGTAAACTTCCGACTTCAACTGTAGTTACTATTCTTATTTACATTTATGAAGTGTTAGCCCTGGTCCCAATGTCACTGAATACCGCTTCCCTTCCTAATATTGAATTTCCTCTTCTCTTTTTGTCACAGAAGGAAGGACTTAAGTAAAATAATGCTTCCACCAAGTTATTTTATTTAACAAGGCAAGTCAGTTAAGAACATACGGCCTACCAGAAGGAAAAAGGCCTCCTGCGGGGACAGGGGTGGGATTAAAAATAAAATAAAAATATAGGACAAAACGCACATCACGACAAGAGAGACACCACAACACTACACAAAGAGAGACCTAAGACAACAACATAGCATGGCAGCAGCACATGAAAACATAGCATGGTAGCAACACAACATGGCAGCAATACAACATGGTAGCAGTACAACACATGGTACAAACATTATTTTGCACAGACAACAGCACAAAGGGCAGGAAAGTAGAGACAACAATACATCACGCTATTATGCTATGATGGTGAAATCAATACAGTGGGTGCTTGATGTTTATGGCTTTTACCTCCTTTATGTATTAATGTAAGTGCTGAAGGAGAGTAAGGTAAATGTGGAAAGGAAGTTGTTTAAACGTATTTGAGCTTAGCCCCATGTAGTTTTTATTTAGTTATTTAACCTTTTTTTAACTAGGCAAGTCAGTTAAGAACAAATTCTTATTTACAATGACGGCATAACCCCGGCCAAACCCGGACGACGCTGGGCCAATTGTGCGCCGCCCTATTGGACTCCCAATCACGGCCGGTTGTGATTCTGGAATCGAACCAGGGTCTGTAGTGACGCCTCTACCACGTAGACCGCTGCGCTACTCGGGAGCCCAGTAATGTGTGTGGTTCCCCAGGTGACAGGGTGATTGACGTCGGCTCAGAGTGGAGGACGTTCACCAATGAGAAAGCCACCAAAGACCCGTCTAGAGTGGGCGACGCCCAGAACCCACTCCTCAACGGGGGAGACTTGACCACCATGATCAGCAAGGTAAGTACACACATTGGCCATCTTACCTGGCGCCACAACTGGCACAGAGGCCCTGCCACCTAGCTATAGTCACCACTTACAGAGAAAGATGCTTAAAACGATTTTAATGTTTGTGGTCTTAGTGGCGCCAGACAAAGAAATTCAATGAAAATAAAATGTATGCTCCTCTTTTTGTGTGTGATATGGCCTACATCAGGTTCCACAGGTTTCCATAAGATACTTAATTGTCATAAGATTTACCAGGTAGTAAGTCTATATCACTAATGTTTCCAACAATTCTGTTGTCACCATAGGGAACAGGCGCGGCTAGTTTTGACGAGTTCGGCAACTCCAAGTACCAGAACCGGCGGACTATGAGCAGTTCAGACCGCGCCATGCTAAACGCCTTCAAAGAGATTACCACCATGGCCGACCGGATCAACCTACCAAGGAACATCATAGTGAGTCCCATTCTCTCTTCTACTTTCATTTGTTTCGCTTTGTGGAACCTAGCAGCTAGCTAGCTGATTCATCTATTTCCAAAACTCAAGTTCTTTGGCAGGTTTTCTCTGAACTAAACTATATGAATGTTCACAGCAAACTGAGGGTAAATGGTGTCTTTGACCCACAGGACCGAACAAATAACTTATTTAAGCAAGTGTACGAACAGAAGAGCCTGAAGGGCCGGGCCAACGACGCCATCGCATCAGCCTGCCTTTACATCGCCTGCAGACAAGAGGGCGTGCCTCGGACGTTTAAAGGTGAGCTCCTCTAAAGAGGATGTTTAGAAAATGGAATTGCATATCGAATCATCTATGGTTTTAAGATCATATTAGCATGTTCCAAGCAACGTCTTAGAGTGAGTGCTTGTTGTTTCGGCCGCTACAAATTTTAAATCAAGACTTCACGGTTATGAAATTGACCTGGATCGTGTTCATTAGGCACCAAACAGAGGAAAACTGACTGAAACAGGGATTTTTATTTTCGTCTTTCGTTTTCAAATGTTCTCCCTTGCATGTCTTATTAAAACGACCCTGAAGGTTTCACTAATGACTCCCTTGTTGTCATCCATCCCCCGCAGAGATCTGCGCGGTGTCCCGCATCTCCAAGAAGGAGATCGGCCGCTGCTTCAAGCTGATCCTCAAGGCCCTGGAGACCAGCGTGGACCTCATCACCACCGGAGACTTCATGTCCCGCTTCTGCTCCAACCTGGGCCTGCCTAAGCAGGTGCAGATGGCGGCCACCTACATCGCCCGGAAGGCCGTGGAGCAGGACCTGGTGCCCGGCAGGAGCCCCATCTCTGTGGCCGCCGCCGCCATCTACATGGCCTCCCAGGCCTCCGCCGAGAAGAAGACCCAGAAAGGTGAGATTGTGGGTGGGAGGATGGTGGAGATAGTGGTGGTGGTTGTCTTTTTAAGGTCTTCTTGATGGGCTGAATCTGAACTATTTGTGTTTGTCTATAAACCTTAAAACATGGTTCAGTAAATTTCAGGCACGAACAACAGCACAACAGTGTACTGTTTGTGGTCCACACTTGTATTTCTGACTTGAGAGCTCACACAAACTGTTTCTGAATGTTCACAAACTCATATTTCTGAGAACACAATTATCACCAATGGTCTGAAGACTTGAAGCACCAGTAGTCATTTCTGCAAGTCCTCTCCCTTTTTGGACAGAGATTGGAGACATCGCCGGTGTGGCAGACGTCACAATCAGACAGTCGTACCGACTCATCTACCCCCGAGCAGCCGACCTCTTCCCCCCGGACTTCAAATTCCACACCCCTGTGGACAAATTGCCCCAGCTGTGAAGACCCACTCGCCCCGACGACACTTTAAAGGTTATTTTTCTAGTTTTTATTCTATTAGCGATTTTTTCCCCCTTGTTAATTAACTTAAGACTTCAGGCCATTGTGAAGGCACTTTTTGCAGGAATACAGACAAGTACAGGACACACATTCCAATACTTTAAAAAATGAGATTGCAAACTGTACTTACAGTATTTCATTTGAGTGTATATATACTGTATATACAGTGAGGGAAAAAAGTATTTGATCCCCTGCTGATTTTGTACGTTTGCCCACTGACAAAGAAATGATGTGTCTATAATTTTAATGGTAGGTTTATTTGAACAGTGAGAGAGAATAACAACAAAAAAATCCAGAAAAACACATGTCAAAAATGTTCTAAATTGATTTGCATTTTAATGAGGGAAATAAGTATTTGACCCCCTCTCAATCAGAAAGATTTCTGGCTTCCAGGTGTCTTTTATACAGGTAACGAGCTGAGATTAGGAGCACACTCTTAAAGGGAGTGCTCCTAATCTCAGTTTGTTACCTGTATAAAAGACACCTGTCCACAGAAGCAATCAATCAGATTCCAAACTCTCCAAGGATGTCAGGGACAATATTGTAGACCTACACAAGGCTGGAATGGGCTACAAGACCATCGCCAAGCAGCTTGGTGAGAAGGTGACAACAGTTGGTGCGATTATTCGCAAATGGAAGAAACACAAAAGAACTGTCAATCTCCCTCGGCCTGGGGCTCCATGCAAGATCTCACCTCGTGGAGTTGCAATGATCATGAGAACGATGAGGAATCAGCACAGAACTACACGGGAGGATCTTGTCAATGATCTCAAGGCAGCTGGGACCATAGTCACCAAGAAAACAATTGGTAACACACTACGCCGTGAAGGACTGAAATCCTGCAGCGCCCGCAAGGTCCCCCTACTCAAGAAAGCACATATACATGCCCGTCTGAAGTTTGCCAATGAACATCTGAATGATTCAGAGGACAACTGGGTGAAAGTGTTGTGGTCAGATGAGACCAAAATGGAGCTCTTTGGCATCTACTCAACTCGCCGTGTTTGGAGGAGGAGGAATGCTGCCTATGACCCCAAGAACACCATCCCCACCGTCAAACATGGAGGTGGAAACATTATGCTTTGGGGGTATTTTTCTGCTAAGGGGACAGGACAACTTCACCGCATCAAAAGGACGATGGACGGGGCCATGTACCGTCAAATCTTGGGTGAGAACCTCCTTCCCTCAGCCAGGGCTTTGAAAATGGGTCGTGGATGGGTATTCCAGCATGACAATGACCCAAAACACAAGGCAACAAAGGAGTGGCTCAAGAAGAAGCACATTAAGGTCCTGGAGTGGCCTAGCCAGTCTCCAGACCTTAATCCCATAGACAATCTGTGGAGGGAGCTGAAGGTTCGAGTTGCCAAACGTCAGCCTCGAAACCTTAATGACTTGGAGAAGATCTGCAAAGAGGAGTGGGACAAAATTCCTCCTGAGATGTGTGCAAACCTGGTGGCCAACTACAAGAAACGTCTGAGCTCTGATTGCCAACAAGGGTTTTGCCACCAAGTACAAAGTCATGTTTTGCAGAGGGGTCAAATACTTATTTCCCTCATTAAAATGCAAATTAATTTAGAACATTTTTGACATGTGTTTTTCTGTATTTTTTTGTTGCTATTCTGTCTCTCACTGTTCAAATAAACCTACCATTAAAATTATAGACTGATCATTTCTTTGTCAGTGGGCAAACATACAAAATCAGCAGGGGATCAAATACTTTTTTCCCTCACTGTATGTCCAAGTGAGAAAATGTAATTGGTGTTTGCAATATTAGGCTGGTTTCATACTATATACATTTTCTTTTGTAGAAAATGCAGGTTCTATTTTGTTAGCTTGTTTGCTTTGTATTAAGTAAATTAAATGCTTTTCTGAAAAGCATGTTGAACACCTCATGCATTGATTAACATTAAACTTTGTTTACAGCATGAGATTTTTTCTGTGTTGACTAATACTGCTTATGTACCATTTGGAGTGTCAAGAAACTTTTCTCTATTACTAAGCTGAAGTTCCATTGAGTACATTGATCAGTACCTCTCTGGCCTTTGAGGACAGCCCAAGTTTATCTAGTTTCAGCTAGTCTCGTTCCCACTGCCTGGTGTACAGTTGTGGGCCTAGCATTGCAAATAAAGCAAGTGTTCAACACACCATTGTATCTTTAAAAAAAAAGAAGGTATTTTAAGGGAGTCAAAGGTCATCTGGCTTTCATTACATCACGTATTTGCAAAGTTGAACCTGACTGAACGTTACACTGTAGCTTAATAAGGGGAACTTGCTTTCAATGCTTCTCCTGGATTAATGAAGGTAAATTAGTGCCAACTACTCTTCTGCCAGAGGTGTAGATACTTATAAAACAGATCACATTTTAGTTATCCACTTACATTGACTTCAAAGATCAGGACAAAAGATACATATTAGCGCCATGCACTGAACAAAAATATAAATGCATCATGTAAAGTGTTGGTCCCATGTTTCATGAGCTGAAATTAAAAATCCCAGAAATGTTCCATTATTTCTCTCAAATTTTGTGCACAAATGTTTTTATCCCTGTTAGTGAGCATTTCTCCTTTTGCCAAGATAATCCATCCACCTAACAGGGGTGGTATATCATGAAGCTGATTAAACAGCATGATCATTACACAGGTGCACCTGGTGCTGGTGGCAATAAAAGGGTGCTGAGGAGTATTTCTGTCTAATAAAGTAATAAAGCCCTTTTGCTGGGAAAAAAACAAATTCTGATTGGCTGGGCCTGGCTCCCCAGTGGGTGGGCCTATGCTCTCCCAGGCCCACCCATGCCTGCACCCCTGCCCAGTCATGTGAAATCCATAGATTAGGGCCTAATTTATTTATTTCAAATTGACTGATTTCCTTATGTAACTCAGTAAAATCTTTGAAATTGTTGGATATTGCATTTATATTTTTGTTCAGTAAAATTCCATGCTATTTCTCAAAAGCCAGCCCCAGCTTTGTAAGCCTCGTTTATACCTGGCGCTAATATGTATCTTTTGTCCTGATCTTGTCCACATTCTGATTGTGCCCATATTTTCACATGGTGGAAGCCTATTAAAATGTGTCTCATATTCGTCCTCTGACAAGTTCCTGGTTCATCCCTGCATGCAAATGATTTAACAGCTATTCTTTCAAAATAATATTTTTTTAAAGAGATATTGATGACATAAGTCGATGGTTCCACCTGTCAATGTTTTTAGAAGACGGAATAATTATTTAAATGTTTTCACCAGCTACACTTGTAAGATATCAAGGTACAATGCATGCCTGACTACCTCTGGGGGTGGCCAGGAACATCACAATCTGATCAAAATGCATCTTTTAGTCATTTACAACAATCTGAAAATGTGGGCACAATCAGAATGGAGGACAAGATCAGGACAAAGGATGCATGTTAGAACCAGGTATAAAAGGGGCCATAGAGAATGATAGAGGCCTCTAGTGGCCAAAAGGCTGTTTAAGCATGTGGCAGCGCCATTTTAACACAGTCCACTGCGTGGGAGTTCCTATGGGTTGTAGCCTGAAAGGCGCTGCCTTATGCTGTCACATACGCTATAAAATGGCACAGATGAGTCCTCTATGGTCTGAGTTCAGTAAGATATATACTCTCTGGGACATGGATGGACAGTGGATTGCCATAGTATGTTGATGGCCAGTTTCTACGGGAGATTCTTAAAGCAAAGACAGCAGAGTTGTGTGAGGGATGTGCTGACACCAATGGAATACGATATGCAAAGGAAGTAGCACCACTCTAACAACGTTTAATTTGTGCATTCATGATAGGCGACAAACGACGACTGCAAAATGCTTCTATACACCAGGTTCAACAGTCTTGTGTAACTTCAATGTGGTGTACCATTAAAAAAAAGGTTGTATGTTTGTAACATGCTCAAACAGCCCCCCCCCCCAAAAAAAACTGTACAATCTTTTTTCATAATTACGCTAAACATAGATAATTAAAAAATATCTTGATAAAATTAGTACTTTCAGCTTAATTGTGTGTACATATATATATATATATATATAAAATATACCCTGCCCTCCCTTGTAGTGATTAATTTACATATTGTCTGCACAAACTGGCACTGAGCTTAGTTTACACTCCAGAGTAAAAGTTTCCCCTAGGATTAGGTTCCACTTACCCAATCCTAACTTTAACCAAGAGGCAACTTCACCCATCACGCTTTTCCATAGTCCCACTGTCAGGACTGGAGGGATGGGTTTTGGTAATCAGCTGTCCTGTATCAGTCACTTCAGATCCACCATTTGACCATGTCCAATCATTGCAGCCTGTGAGATCTCCTTGCTCTTGTATCTTCTTCAGTTAAGAGAATGATTGCAGTATCGAGGTTGGGATCAATTCCATTTCAACTCAGTCAATTCGGGGAGTGAATGGAAAGTCAACAGAAATACTAAATTCACTCTCGGCTTCAATTCGATTGGAATGGAACTGACAAACTCTGTTAGAAATGCTAGAGGAATTGATTCTACCCTCAAGAGTACAACATTGCTAGCTGAATGCATTGTTACCCCTCAAGAATTAGATCTGGGGCCGTATATATCAAGGGTCTCAGAGTAGGAGTGCTGATTCTGGATCAGGTCCCCTTGTCCATATAAAATTATTTGTAATCCAAAAGGCAAAACTGATCCAAAATCGGCACTTTTCTCCGAGACGCTTGATACATATGGCCACTGCTTTTTGGTGCTAGGAATCCACCAGAAGGAGCCATGTCAGGATAGGTCTCCGTAGTGTGCGTGCGCTCCTTACAAATGACCACGTTTAAAACGGTGCCGTCTCCGTTGATGTGTGGTATGCTGTGTAGTCTAGAACTGTTCGACCGCAATAATGATACTGTATTTCAACAACCATACAGCACTACATAAAGAAACCCATTAAAACGATACAGTTAAAGCTCATGTGAAACTGGCATGGGCACAGTACATGAGGGACAGAGTTTCTGTAATACCACGAGGACTAACACTGGATGCACTGCTTTTGTGTAATGATCATCCGTTTAAAAATAACTTTTTTCTGGGCTCTGTTCTTAGACATAGCTCTACGCTTTGGTAGAAACAGGAAGATTTTAAGGCATCTTTAAAAAATAAAAATAAACAACTGGGGCAGAGAAAGACCAGGATAAACTAAAAAGGAGACCTTCCTTGGGTTTCAAGTGACGAGGCAGTAGTAGTCAAGATGTTTGTTGTCTTTAACCTTAAGTGACGGTTCAGTGATAAAAATGCTCAAAGCGCTCATAATTCGTAATACAACATGGCATACATGTTAACCCTTACAGAGAGATAAGTCATTTAGTTATGGCAGTGGGTTTGCGAAATGACTTAAAAACACAGAGGAATACTATTCTGTACATGATCAAAAAAACAGAACAATCATGTTATTCAATATCACGGTTACATTGCCGGCATTTCCTTTGACAGAGTTCACTTGACAACATTCTCAGTGGTCAGACAATAGACACGACCTGCGCTGGAGGCCTCACTCCTCCTCTTTTCCCCCCCGAAGTTTCTAAAGAGAAATGTTGTTCTCTTTCTGTTAAAGAATAACCTCGGGGGTTCAGTTGTGGGAGCGGGGGGGGGGGGGGGGGCTTTAAATGGCAGAGTGCCGTTTGTTCCCCTGTCTTGCGACGTTGGTTTGGAAAAGAGGCGTTTTAAAAATGGTGAGCTACAGTCAGTCAGCGCTGTGTTGGTTGGTTCACAGTGTGTGTTTGTTCAACACATTTGGAGGAGGAGGGAGAAGGGGGGGCTAACACCAGTCTGCGATGTAGTCAAAGTCAGAGAACATGTCCTGCTCGTCCCCGCTGAGCGCCCTTGGTTCTCTGGGTGGGGTCAGGATGGGCGCTTCTGAGGTAAATTCGTCATCGAAGTTGCTGACGTCGTTGGAGTCCTGGATGATTGGGACAAATGGAGGCTTAACCTTCTTGGCCAGTAGTCCGTTCCAATCCATATTCTGGGGGGGAGAGAGAAAATGGGTGAGGAAATAGTGAATTTATGTAAACTCTCAGGATAGACTTGTACTGCATCTACCTAATGAGAAAAACTGTTTGCGACAATAACCAAGATTAGGCAAGTCTCATGAACAGGAGACTACATAAGTCATTTTGTGGTATCCACATTGCCTAAAATTGTGGCTGTGTTTAAAATGTTGAAAGACATTAAATATGAGAAAGTAGAACATTCTTTACTTACTCTGAAGAACAGATGTTTTTTGACTTCCTCTGCGTCTCGCTCTCCTGCCCCCAGACGTCTTTCTGGACTCCTCCTCAAAAGCTACAAACAAAAAGAGCATAACAAAGTAGAATAAACATTGAAGCTGTAATTCAAAACTGTCTTTTGTTTCTTCTCATTTCACACTTTCCGATAGCAGTAGTTTGAGGTGTTGTGTTTCATTAGGGTCAATCTGAGGTTAGTGCACTATTTGAGGTTAGTTTATTAAGGGATCCAGAACCCACCCTTCTCATGACGGAGATAGCCTCCGTTGAGAGGAACCTTGGGTAGCGGACTTCATCGTTGACGATGCTGTCAAACACCTCCTCTTCATCATCCCCGGGGAAGGGAGACTGTGGGGCGGGCAAAAAAGTTTTTTCCCCCACATACAGTCAAGTATATATAATATATATATTTTTGTACTGACCAGACCGGATATGTATATAATGTTAGAAAGGTCATGACAATTGTGATAAAGGCAACAACAACAAAAAATCTTAATCTTGTCAATTCAATGCCAAGATTCTAAAATATTCTGTTCTCAGAGCTGACAAAGTATTGACCAGTCATAACACTGAGTAGGTATCCATATGCCAGGTGTGAAGGTGAGACCCACTAACCTCTCCAACCAGCATCTCAAAGATGAGGACCCCCAGACCCCACCAGTCCACAGCACGCGTGTACGACGTCTCCGTCAGAACCTCGGGGGCCAGGAACTCTGGCGTGCCACAGAACGTACTGGTGCGGTCCCTGAACCCCATTCCTGCCAGAATACACATAACCATGACACATGTTTAGTACAGAAACTTTACACCCAGACATGTAAATTGTTATTATATATATTTTTGGGTACTTTCTTTTTTTTTACCCCTTTTTCACCCCAATTTCGTGATATCCAATTGGTAGTTACATTCTTGTCCCATCGCTGCAAATCCCGTACGGACTCGGAAGAGGCGAAGGTCAAGAGCTATGCGTCCCCCGAAACACGGCCCCGCCAAGCTGCACTGCTTCTTGACACACTAACCTCTTAACCCGGAAGCCAGCCGCACCTGTACGGTACAGCTGGCAACCGAAGTCAGCGTGCATGCGCCCGGCCGCCACAAGGAGCCGCTAGAGCGCAATGGGACAAGGACATCCCTCCGGCAAAACCCTCCCCTAACCCGGACGACGCTGGGCCAATTGTGCGCCGCCTCATGGGTCTCCCGGTCGAGACACAGCCCGGGATCGAACCCGGATCTGTAGTGAGGCCTCTAGCGCTGCAGTGCCTTAGACTGCTGCGCCACTCGGGAGCCACCAGGCATGTACGTTTGACACCAACATAAGGTTCAGATCAGCAGACCTTAGATAGAGTTTTAAGGTTTTGACTGAGTCAGATGTAGGTTATTATACATTCATTTTACATTCAATGGTGTTGGAAAAGTGACATTAAGTTGAGGTTGTGTTTGTCCCACTTACCCTCTTTGCAAAGGCCAAAGTCAGCGATTTTTACATAGCCCTCAGTGTCCAATAGCAGATTGTCAAGCTTCAGATCTCTGAAAGTGAAACAAAATCATGAGAATCACCATCAATATATGTTATATCAGAGCATATATTCACCCAGTGAATGGAAATATGCTTACCTGTACACAATCTCATGTTCATGTAAAAACTGTAATCCCAATACGACACAAGCTGCATAAAATCTACCAAAGACAAAAAAATACAAATAAACAGTTGGAGTCAGCAAAGAATCAGAGAAATCAGGAGAGAATCCACTTTATAATATATCAACTTTTATAATATGATGTAGGGTACAAGTGAATACATGACACTGGATATGTGGCTGGGCACTTAAGACACTAGTTCAAAGCCAATTGCGCCAGCATTATTGGTGAGGGGGCCCCTGAAAATAATCTCAGTGCAGCAGCAAAACTTCAGTGTGAGCAAGTGAGTCTTTAACCCCCCCCCCCCAAAAAAAATGCAAGTCAAGTCATTTTACAAATGCAAGTCATGATTATATGGGTTGCTTTGCATAATATTTGTATATTGAGTAAGGCACACTGTAGCAAAAAACGTCTGCAAAAGGAAAATGAAAATCAGTGTTCTTATTGGACAAATCCAGGTAGTTCCTCCCTGTTTCGCTCTGCATCAAAAAGTTGTCTGTCTAATGAACAGGGCGGCAGGTAGCCAAGTGAGCGTCGGGCCAGTAACCAAAAGGTAAAAAAAGGTAAACAATCTGACAATGTGCCCTTGAGCAAGGCACTGAACCCTAATTCCTCCTGTAAGTCACTCTGAAAAAGAGCATCTGCTAAATGACTAAAATGTAAATGAACAGGACCCTGGTGTCACTCACATGGCCCTGGGCTCGGAGAAGACGTCAGCGTGGATGTGCATCATCAGGTCTCCCCCGGCTGCGTACTCCATGACGAAGCACACGTGCTCCTGCGTCTGGAAGCAGGCGAAGAGGTTGACGAGGAACGGATGGCGCACGCTGTTCACCGTCTCAAAGATACGTTTCTCACACATCAGACTAGGGGGGGAAGACAGAGAAACAAAGATGTAAGCCCCTGATACCTGAGCAAGGCTCTTCTTAGATTACAAAAGGAATTCAATGCTACTCAAATCCCATGTGTAAATCAATTCCTGAAATGAAAATGCATAATATACAATAAGTCATTTACCAGACACTTTTATCCAAACGCGACCTACAGTCATGCGTGCACACATTTGTTACGTATAGGTGCCACATGGAATCGAACGCACTATCCTGGCGTTGAAAGAGCCATGCTCTACCAACTGAGCTACAGAGGACCAGAAAATAAATCAGCCCAAACTCTTGGTCAGAAAGCTAAGCTAGTATCTTATTCCCCAGGTGAAAAAAACCAAACGGTTATAGGAGCAATATGTAGACATCACTCTGCCATTACATGGTTGCTAAAATTCTAAAATGTTTGCCTAATTTCAGTTTAGGTGACAAAACAAGCAAAGAATAATTATATAATCATTATATATTTTTAATAACCAAAAATATCATACTTCCGGCTGTTTGAAGCTGATATACAATTTACTACAGCAGTCAATTTGTGTTAATAACCCCCAAAGGGCCTAAAAATAAATCTGTCAGTTTGCATCAGAGAAAATGTCTTCCAACTCAGTCTCTAGAAACATCTGATGGATTTTCCAGGAATATATTTGTGAGGACACATTGAATTTCTGTCATTCTTTGAAGGCTGTTAGAAAATACATTAGGGTCCTGTATGTAACACAAGGAAACTGACTATCCGTTAAAAAAACACACAAAAAGAACACAAAAATCACGCAATGCCTTTATGAGCCTTCAACTTTACATTTATACCTACTCTTCATTGACAGACAAAACCGTACTTTAACCCTGTTGATTACTACTGATAACTATATTACTACTAATCACACTGTCAAGAGTATGTCATAGTATTTTCGGCTGTTTGAAGGTGATGTACAAAACCGAAAGCCGTAGTCAACTCTGAACTGAATAACACGGTTGAACAAAGGTAAACTGTTACGCTCAGCAAACAAACAGTTAAAAAGGCATCAGTATCAGCCCTAATTGGTTTAAGTGCTCAGGTTGAGCCCCTTACCTGTCTACCTCGTCACGAGCCACAATGTCTCCTTTCTTCAGGGCTTTGATGGCAAACATCTCTCCCGTGCTTTTATACTCGGCTAACAATACCTGTGTGGAGTGAGGGAAGAGAGAAGACATTTTGGGTAAGCTAGGTTGTTTTTTTCAGAAACAGCTCATTTCTCTAGAAGGGCTGTATAAAGGATCGAGAAATGGGTTGGGTGTGTACTATGTACCTTTCCGAAATGACCACGACCAAGGACTGCAACACATTTGAAGTCTTTGAGACTAAACTGAAATTGCTCTTCTTCCCTGGAAATGGAGGTAGATATCACATTACATGGAAAAATACAAACTATTGCTTTCAACAAGCCCCCAAAGAAATCATGCACATTCTCATGGAAGCTGGGCAAAACACACTGCCCCAATAGATGAACTGTAACCAACCAAACCGATTAAAAGCAAGTCATGCATGCATCCGAGTTTCTCCCCAAACAGCATTGGAGTCGCAGATATTCAGCCTATTTGAGAGGACCAGTTTTAGGAGAGGCACAGAATCGCTGATCTTGATCACATAGTGAGTAGTTATTTGGGACGCAAGGTGATTTGTAGATGGGTGATTCTGCGCAGTCCAACTGCAACGTAGTCGTTCTCCCAAACATGCACGTTGTTAAGTGAGCCCTACCTTATCTCTGTGTCATTCTGTATGGCTGTGAGCTCCAGGTCTGGAGGCTGGATCTCCGGCTCTACTACATTGTCTCGTCTGTCAAGGTCCGACGACTTCACCGCTATGCTGTTCCTCTTGTTCAAGAAGTCAAACGATGCCAGTGCATCCTGCAAAGGTAGAACACACTTCTTAGGAGGATGGGGCAGTGGGGTTGTGTTCAGTATGGCAAACTGTAGTAAAATGTTTTGGGACGGAAAATGTTCAGGTTCAGTACATCCCCCGTTTAGCGTTTGTGTTGTTATTTTACTGAACACGACTCAGGTTTCCATTGGCAGTTGTTTCATGTTTTAATTCACTTGAACTGGGATGTCCATTACCATATATGACTACGTGTCACTACTTCCTCCAAATCGGGCATCTCCATGGTAACCCCATGTCCGTACCTGTACTTCCTCCTTGTCGGGTAGTTTGTTGTCCTGTGCCAGTGGTTCTCTGATGCCAGCGGGTAAAGGGTAGTGCTTGGGTCCCGAAGTGGGCTCTTTGTCAAAGTCCAGCTTGGTCACCAACGGGTCACCAATGTCACTGGAAGGGAAGGTGCCACATCTTAATTACAGAGGAATACAGTGCCTTCCAAAATTATTCAGACACCTTCACATAGTGGGATTAAAATGTATTTGTCATTTTTTTGTCAACAAATAACACAAAATACTTGAATGTAAAATTGGAAGAAATTTTAAATAGTCATTGCATAAGTATTTGGCTCCCTGAGCCAATACATGTTAGAACCACATTTAACATCGATTACAGCTGTGAGTCTTCTTGGGTAAGTCTATAAGAGCTTTGCACACCTAGATTGTGCAATATTTGCCCATCATTTTTTATCAAAATAGATTTTCAAGCAGATGTAAGTCAAAACTGTAACTTGTCCACTCAGGAACATTCACAGTCTTCTTGGTAAGCAACTCCAGTGTAGATTTGGCCTTGTGTTGTAGGTTATTGTCCTGGTGAAAGATGAATTCCTCCCCCAGTCTCTGGAATAAAGCAGACCGAACAAGGTTTTCCTCTAGGATTTTGCCTGTGCTTAGCGCCATCCTGTTTCTTTTCATCCTTTCATCTTTTCAGTCTCCAGTATTTGCCAATATCAAGCATACCATGATGCAGCCACCACCAATGCTTGAAAATAGCAGTTACTCAGTGATGTGTTCTGTTTGCCCATAAATAAGGCTTTGCATTTAAGCCAAAAAGTGTATTCCTTTGCTGTGTTTTTGTTGCAGTATTACTTTAGTGGCTTATTGCATACAATACATGTTTTGGAATATTTTTATTGTGTATATTTGTAATCTTCTTTTCACTCTCTCATTTAGGTCATTATTGTGGAGTCACTACAATGTTGTTGATCCTACATTTTCTTCCGTCACAGCCATTTAACTCTGTATCTGTTTTAAAATCACCAATGGCCTCATGGTAACATCCCTGAGCAGTTTCATTCCTGTCCTGCGGCTCAGTTCAGAAGGATGACTGTATCTTTGATGTTTCTGGGTGGTTTAATACATAATCCACAGCATAATTATTAACTTGACCATAAAGAGATATTCAATATCAGATTTGTTATTGTTACCCATCTACCAATCACTGCCCTTCTTTATGAGTCTTTTGAAAAGCTCGCTTGTCTTTGTGGTTTAATCTTTGCTTGAAATGCAATACTTTTTACTTGTAGTCATTTACCAGACGCTCTTATCCAAAACAACTTACAGTGGTGAGTTAATATATTTTCATACTGGTCCCCCGTGGGAATTGAACCCACAACCCTGGCGTTGCAAACACCCTGCTCTGCCAACTGAGCCACACGAGTCAACCACAATTATTTCACACAGAATGAGTCCATGTATCTTATTATGTGATTTGTTAAGCCACATTTGACTCCTGAGCCAATTTTGGCTTGCCTAAACTAAGGAGCTGAATACTTATGCAACAACTATATTTAAGATGTGATTTAAAAAAAAATCTTAAATAAATAAATATATTCCACTTTGACAAAGTATTTGGTGTAGATTGTAGACAAAAAAAATGACAATTAAATGCATTTTAATCCCACTTTGTAACAAAATGTGAAGAAATCCAAGGGGTCTGAATACTTTTACAAGGCATTGTATATGTCTGTATTCCACACTGTTTGCATGTGGGATAAAGACTTTAAGAAGGCATGTGACAGTGTGTGTGTGGCCCAGGTTGCCAAGTGCAGTCTGTTGGACCTATGTGCGTGTTTGTGTCTATGTGTGTGTGTGGGTGTGCATTCATGCCTGTTCTATATATACCTGGTGGGTGTTGGAGATCCCGGAAGACTGCTGGGCCCGATCTCAGGCACCTGTGGGCTGTAGGAGTTAGTGCTGACTGTAGGTATGGCCCTTCTGACCAGGCGGCCCCAAGTGGCGATGTTGATGTTCATCTGAGGAGCACGCAGGAACGTCTTCCCTGAGGAGGGAACGCAGGATAGGTAAGTGGCACACTAACCTCAACACCGGTCACAAAGCCGGACGGGGAACACTAATCATCACAACACCCCTACAGGGCATGACCTTATGACCCCGGGTAACCATGGAGATCATCACCTCACCACTATTTGATTACCTATATTTAGTGTAAAAGACCTAATTAAACCATCCAAAGTGGACAACGAAAACTTAAGACAACTGTATGATTTCTCAGAGTAACGTGAAATGAATGTATATTTTCCATAAAAACATATAAAGTTTCTCTCCGTTTGGGCCAAGGTTATTATAGTAAACTAAACCTTATCCTGATAAAAACGATTTAGTAATATAATATAAAATAATCAACAAACCTGTTTGAAAAACTAAAACTATACTGAAACTATTACCTTGGACTCCAAAACTAACAAAAATAAAAACCATTATGAATTATGTTATGTTTTTCCCCCTCGGCTTTGGGCCAAAAATTCTAAAGGGGTTTCAAGCTAATGAATCTGGCAGGTAAATGTTGCCAGGAGATGGTGATGTTTCACTATCACTAGCTATCAAGGAAAAAAGAATCTGCTAGGTAGCTAACTTGATTCTTCTTACATGTACTACTAAAGTTAAAAAGCATTGGATTGGTGTAAACCCCTACTGGTGTAAACATGGGCGAGAGAGAGCTTCCTTCCGCCACATTTTTTGCACCAGTCCCTGTGTTAGTCCTTCTAAATCCAAGTCACATTGAGATTGAATTTATAATTTCAACCTAACCAATGACCTTGGCTACGTTCAGATGCCAAACACTCAAACATTGCAGATTGAAATGCCATGAAGAAAGCTGATGTGATTCCTTATTCTACATATCAAAAATGCATGTTTGTTCTACATAGGCTATTTCTATCGGAACGTTCCAAAACGTTGCGTTCTGCTGAGCGCACCCCTTATGTATACCCTACGAAAGTGACGTAACTTACCAGGAAGTAGCCTTGTAGTTTTTGAACTTTCGTATGCTTTTTGAATAGTTTTCAAAAAGCGCAAAAACACAGCCATTTTAATCACAATATCAAATCATTTCTGGGTAAGGACCTTAATTGTTTTCAATTAAAATGGTAAAAATAAGAAAAAAATTGCTTCTTTACAAAGAGCAACTTCTCAAGAATTTGCGCATATTGTCGCACATTATTCCAATCACAGAGTGTGGAAATATAAAGAAAACCACAAGAAAATCTTGGTTTTTGACTGCACTGAACCGTTAATAAAAGGCATCTGGCAGAAATTATTTTAGAAATGTTAGCAAATGTATTAAAAATAAGAAACAGCTGCGCCACTCGGGAGGCGAAAGGGTCTGAATACTTATGTATATAAGCGATCCGATTCTTATTTTTAATACATTTGCTAACATTTCTAAAATCAGTTTTTGCTTTGTCATTATGGGCTATTGTGTGTAGATTGTTGAGGAAATTGCTGTATTTAAACCATAGAAGAAGCCTGTAACGTAATAAAATGTGGAAAAAGTCAAGGGGTCTGAATACTTTCCAACGGCACTGTATATCTTAAAATGACCGTGTTTTCACAAATTATGATATAATCATCAAGCCCATTCAAAAGATTAGGGGACAGGAACCGGAAGTATGAAGACGTCACTTGCACATTGTATTACTGCCCCCTAGTTGGAAGAAGTGACATCCCAAAAAACTGTACAACACAAATGCTTCCTAGCCTCCCAGGCATGCTTTCTGTCCCTAACACTAAATAACATAAAAACGAAATATATTTTTTATACAACTTTAACTAAATAGAAACAAGCAAATCAGGTCTGAAAACGAACTAAAATGAAAACACAATTTAAAAGAAAAATTGAAAAAATGAATAGAATTAAAAACAAAAATATAATAATGTGTGGACTTCCTATTGAATATCAAACAAGATGTCTTATACTTTGGGCCCTATTATATATATTTTTTTTCTTCAGACAACAATGATTTACCTTGCTGCTTTGAGAATATCTTTTTTTGTCTCTGCAGTTTGGGTCGCCTCTCAATGACAGGGTTGAAAAATGTGACCTGAACAAAAAGCAATAGTTAGGCCTACCAAGTAAACAGTCTTCATCATAGGAGGGTATCGATAACTGGGTCGTGTTCATTAGGGCAAGCAATGGAAAACATTTTAAACCGCTTGCACCGAAAACAAAGAGGAACATTTCTTAATTGTACAGGTCCAGAGGTAGTCCCTCCCTGTTTCAAGAAGAAGTCTGCTCTGAACACAACCCTGGTGTAGTGTCAAAGTGGGCTACCTCTGCAAACAGGGTTCCCTGGGGCTCCAGGTAGAGACACATGCCGTGACGCTGGTTGTCCAGGAAGTCCGCCAGTCGCAGGAACTTGACGGCACAAAGCGAGCGCCAGTCTCTCCAGTACACCGAGATCTCCAGCTCACGAGACTGCAGGTCAAACAACGCACAAAAGGTTAAGCACACACATATGCAAGCAGAGTTAAAACTCATGCGCCATTTTCATGGTGCAAATAGATCTGTGCAGACAAATACCATCAACCTCATTATAATGTGGCAGCGTGATTGAATTTAAACCTTTCTTCAACAATGTGCATTACTAGAAGGCGATTAGTTAACTCGTCTGGTGAACTGAGCAATGCATAAATAGTAGTCTCCGTAAAACACATTGTTGTTGAAAATACCCAAATTTAAATTGCGCTGCCAGATTAGGTTTTGCTATATTTCTCGCACAGATCTACGCTTTTTTGCATCAAGAAAATTTGCCCATAGTAGTTAGCAAGCACAATAAGTGAATAAACGCACACACTAGGGTATTTAAAAAAGGCAAAAGTATACCATCATTCACTAATCAAAAGAACACAAAAAGTATGTCTGTCTGTGTGTCATACCCTGTCTAGCTCCAGTGTAAACTTCTGATCCCATGACTGGTTACTGACAGGTCTCCAGCTGGTCTGTCCCACCACTGTGTTGTCCAACTTCAGCACAGCACTGATCTCATCTGGAGAGGAACACAAAGATGAAATACCATTTCCAGTCAAAAATCGACATATTACAGTATTGGTCAATACATACATTGTTCAAATGACATTACAGTTCAATTAACATGGTGTTCTTTCTTTAGGATAAACTACATAGAGTGCTGCGGCTCTGTATATTTATAGTTTTTCTACAATCCATACTCTTTAAGCTGAGGGGATGATGGCAGGGGAAAATCAGTCACTGGACAGGTTTCAGGTTTCTCTAATGTGTTTTTTTTTGTCAAGTATGCATATAGCTGCGTCGGAAACGAGCCCTGGTCAGAAATAGTTCACTATATATGGAATAGGTTGCCATTTCAGAAGCAACAACACTGACTAAAAATATAAAACGCAACATACAACAATTTCAAAAACTCTACTGAGTTAGTTAATATAAGGAAATCAGTCCATTTAAATACATGTATTAGGCCCTAATCTATGGCTGTTGATTGTGGCCTGTGGAATGTTGTCCCACTCCTCTTCAATGACTCTGCGAATTTGCTAGATATTGGAGGGAACAGGAACACGCTGTCGTACACGTTGATCCAGAACATCCCAAACATCCTCAATGGGTGACATGTCTGGTGAGTATGTAGGCCATGTAAGAACTGGGACATTTTCAGCTTCCAGGAATTGTGTATGGGGCTCTGCATTATCATGCTGAAACATGAGATAAATGGCACGAGAATGGGCCTCAGGATCTCATCACGGTATCTCTGTGTATTGAAATTGCCATCGATAAGGTGCAATTGTGTTCGTTGTCCGTAGCTCATGTCTGCCCATACCATAACCCCACCATGGGGCACTCTGTTCACAACGTTCAGCAAACCGCTCACCCACACAACGCCATACACGCTGTCTGCCATCTGCCCGGTACAGTTAAATCCGGGATTCATCCATTCAGAGCACACTTCTCCAGGTGCCAGTGGCCATTGACGGTGAGCATTTGCCCACTAAAGTTGGTTACGTCGCCGAACTGCAGTCAGGTGAAGACCCTGGTGAGAACGACGGGCATGCAGATGAGCTTCCCTGAGACAGTTTCATCAGCTGTCCCAGGTGAAGAAGCCAGATGTGGAGGTCCTGGGCTGGCGTGGTTACACGTGGTCTGCGGTTGTGAACCTGGTTGGCCACACTGCCAAATTCTCTAAAATGGCATTGGAGGCGGCTTATGGTAGAGAAATGAACATTTAATTATCTGGCAACATTCCTGCATTCAGCATACCAATTGCCTCCTCCCTAAAAACTTGAGGCATCTGTGGCATTGTGTTGTGTGACAAAACTGGACATTTTCAAGAGTGGCCTTTCATTGTCCACAGCACAATGTACACCTGTGTAATGATTATGCTGTTTAATCAGCTTCTTCATATGCCACACCTGTCAGGTGGATTGATTGTCTTGGCAAAGGAGAAATGCTCACTAACAGGGATGTAAACATATTTATTCACAACATTTTAGAGAAATAGGCTTTTTGTGCGTATGGAACATTTAGGAGAGCTTTTATTTCAGCTCATGAAACATGAGACCAACACTTTGCATTTTTTGTTCA
The DNA here is from genome assembly GCF_045679555.1 of Salvelinus alpinus. Taxonomy (NCBI): domain Eukaryota; kingdom Metazoa; phylum Chordata; class Actinopteri; order Salmoniformes; family Salmonidae; genus Salvelinus; species Salvelinus alpinus. The sequence goes on from NC_092108.1 coordinate 35,578,158, forward strand.
GTATATGTATAAATATTGTAACATTGTAAATCCCTGGATTTCAGATGGTGATAAAAAAACACATAAATTGAGTCACTTATTGATCGAGGGCTGATAGTAGGAGAGACTGCTGGTGTTCGGAGACTCACAAGAGAGATCTTCACTCTTGGAGAGGTTCCGTGCACTGGCGCCTCGGTTGCGGTTCCCCCGGCTCATGAAGGAGGAGCGGGTCTCGCTGGGGCTCCAGCCAGGCAGTGGCACGGAACCGGCTTTTGAACGACCTGGAACGTTCTCAAGCAGGTCCTGGCAGCCCATGAGTCTGACGTCTAATGTGCCTGGGGAAGACGAGAGATTTGGAGAGGATGGGCAAAACACAGTACTATAGAAATACTGACCGAGACCTACCAATTTATGGTCATTTTTATGAGTACCACTTCAGCGAGGCAGCGGCACCCATGACGGCGTGCGTGCGACACCCACACTGCTCAAATCATAGGCAAACACACCTTTTTTAACCCGATAATGATGTTAGCAGACTGCCTCAGTAGAAATGGTAGACTATAGACTTATGGGTACTTGGTAATTGGCTGCTTTTCAGTAGCTAACTAGAAACACGTTTAAATGGACAAACAGGGCTCTGCCTAGGATTTTTTAACAAGGTGGTGCTGATGTAGGCCTAAGGTTAGGTAAAGGAAAGGTCCGGAGGGGGTTAGTCAACCCTTAAATTATATCAAACAATTTAGCCAACACAGAAGTCTTGTGTTTGAGCCTAAATTAAATTGAGGTGGTATCAATGACACTCACATTTTTTGGGGGTTACATTTCAGGGAAATTATTATTCTAATGGCTAGGTGTCTTTATGTGGATAGTCTAGTGAAAATGTAAACTGGCTGCTGAAATTGTGTTTGGGGAGAAAATTACTGGATGCAATGTAGTCGTCTAACAGTAGGCTATTTGGAATATGAAACAACTGGACTAGGCCTATATGAGATCCATCTCTGACCTCATCCATCAAGTTAGGTCTGACTACTAGGCTGCCATTCATTCAACATGCCTCGTCATCATTGGTGAACTGACTACTATCACATCGTTAGCAGCCTACTGTTGACATCAAACTACATCTAGAGGACAGATTAAGAATGGATTAATTAACATAGGCCTACTAATCTTTAAAACAGCCTAACATAACTTTCTGTGAAGGATGGTATTAGTGGAACAGCTCTCTCTGCCATGTTGGTTTCATCTACGCAGCAATGCGCACTGAACTTCCTCACCATCGCGCGTTTCCTTGCTCGCCAAGGCGCTTGCGCCTACTACAGTTGAGGCGATCAAAGGATGTGCGGGCAAGAAAGTGTCCTTGCTTAGTTGACTAAACATCGCTGTAGCTAACTACCTTCATTGTAATGACACCTTAGCTAAGGAGCGAACTATGAAATAATAGTGGTTATGTGCTTGACAATCGCATACAACTTTGGAAAATGTATTTGGCAAACAGTTTGTTGTCCACTTTCCCTACCCCCTTTTTCCTCACACATCAGTGGTATCAACGGACGAAGTAGAGAGCTGCCAACCAGCTCAAGGGAGGAAAATAGTTCCAGAGATAGAAGAGGAATGAAACTAACTTGACCAGACCCAGCTGCTATTGCATTAATGTCTATGGGAGAGCCACAGGCACAACAGGCACATATTATTTTTCCAACAATAAACACCCTGAGTGAACTATCTTCATTTATCCACCATCGTTGATAGGACAACAACTACGGGGGTTGGTCCGGAGTGGAGAGCTAGAGATGTTTTCTCCTGGCCCAAGTCAAGTCCTCTGATTGGCTCAGCGCCAACTAGAAGCCTATTTTTGCAGATTTTAGGGTCGTTTTTCGTACCAGCGTGCTTTGACCTCAAATTGCGTATCATGGTACGCAAAATGCGTGCAGGTTGGCAGGTCTGCTGTCTTGATATATTGGTAACGGCATACTTTTTTAAAGACTGAAATCCAGATGCCAGTATGTAAAACGCTAGAACTTGAACTCCGCGTGAACAACTCAAGTTTTTTGCACAAATCTTCCATTGACATTAATACATGATCAACACTATCGTCAAATTAAGCACGCATATCCCAAGTTAACATTCAGCCCTAAATTCAGAGAGGTTTACAGCTTGAAAATGGTAACCACTGCTGTGGGATATCGGCCCGTTACCTGTGAGCGCGGCGGGCTTGGCCACGGTACTGTACTGGTTCTGGGTGGAGATGATGCTGGAGCGCGGGCTGAGGGTGGGCGAGGCCATAAGGGACAGCTCCTCCACTATGCTGCTGCTGCGAGGGTGGTTTTTGGGCAGCTCGCTCAGCCTCTCCTCCAGGGAGTACTTGAGCAGGTCCAGCTTCTGACTGGACTCGTTGAAACGGGCCTGGGCCTGGGGAGAACGGCAAGGTCAAAGGTAAAAACAGGATAATCTTCAGTAGGCACAAAATGGGTGAAAGCTCTGAAACGGTGCAGGTACTCTTTTTTTTCAGTAAAAAAATGTGTTTGCTCCCATACTTGTTTTTACAGAGCATGATCCAGGAAAAACACATTAACAAACAGAAAAGGTTTTTTTAATCCTTGAGTTCATCCCAGCCATTTGAAAGTGTTTGCTCCCATTTTGGGTATAAGTTTGTTGAGCAGTGAGTTGTCTAACAGTTTAGCAATAGCTTTAGAATACCTTTTTTGGTCTAATTGTTCTTGGGGTCAGGGTAGGAGTGTTGACCTAGGATCAGTTTAGCCTTTAAGATCATAATTATATAGACGGGGGGGGGGGGGATCCTAGATCAGCACTCTTACTCAAGTATGGCTTTGGCTTGTACCTCTGAGTGTGCCCTCTTCTCTGTGACCTTGCCAGAGCCCAGGAGCTTCATGACATTCTTGGCACCCTCGGCCACGGCTGACTCTATCCTGGCGTGGTGACACAGCTCCTCCACCCGTAGGTCCAACGGGCTGATGATGGGCTTGGCTGGAGAAAGAGGACCTTGTTAGTCTATCAGCACATTTTCGGCGATCCATTTCAGCAGAATCGCTCATCTTGATCACATAATGAATAGTTCTTTCGGATGGAAGGTCATTTGTAGATCTGCAATTCTGCCTAGTTCGACTGCAATGTAGTCGTTCTCAAATACACACTGTGTGTGTGTCCATATGCGTCAAAGGGGATTACACAGGACAGGAGAGGCCACGGACTCAATGAGTCACAGGCAGGTGTGTGTGTGTGTGTGTCTCTCACCCATGATGTCGTTGTTGTCAAAGCTCAACTCGCTGGCCTGGCTGCCTTTGAGGATCTGCATCCTGATGAACTCGATCTTTGTTTTGCTGTCCTGGAGCATCTGTTGAGCAGTCGCTAACAATTTCCGGTCCTGTTAGAAAAATTTAAACACACACTATCACTAATAGGTATACACATCTAGCATACAGGCTAACAGTCCACATCTAGCATATAGGGTAACTGTACAGTGTGATGTTCAATAGTATCTGATTCAAACAGCTTTATGGGAAAACATGAAAAAAATAACAACACACCTGACCTAAATTCCACATCTACAAAAGTAACCCATTTCTCTTCAAATCACGACCTTAATTGGAGCAACATTTTTCACAGTGCGGATGGAAAAAGTTATTCACTACAGATTAAAGTAGAATGTCATTGTGTTATCAGTGACCTTCGAAGCATGCACACACTGGTCCGTGGAGTAAACTAGTCAACTCCACCCAGAATTCCTCTGGCGGCGGCGCATGCTATGCCGGTGTAGCGGGCAGGAAAGGCTTCCGTCTGACAGGCATTTCCTGGCTGACATCAGGCACTGCTATTTCCCACAGGATGGTGCCAATCTCTACAAGCGCTCCGGCAGGGGACCACTGACCGGGGGTCGCCAACATTCCACACCTTATTATACAGCGGTTAGCTCACACAGGGTCAGCTATGGCTGATTTCAGCACTGGGGTGGCCAAAATTCTAAACTTTAGGGATTTGGAACTTTGATGGGGGTGAGGGCCAAAACAAAAACATCTCAAATCATCATGACGGGCCACAGTGGCTCGCGGGTCTTGCGTACCCACATCCATACTCACACAAACAGTCAGAGCCTGCCCTTTTGAGGGCCCTAATTGAAAGTAAAGTTTTAAAGTTAATTTCCTGCAATTCTACACATTTTGCCATGGACATAGAGAAAATGTTGCAGTTTTAAAGCAAGTTTGGTGCAATTCTACACATTTTTCCATGTGGCGGAGAGAGGATTTTGCAATTGTATAACTAATTTCCTGTAATTCTGACATAGTCTAGCCAGCTATCTAACCTAACTTAGCGATCAAAAATGTTTTAACTGACATGGGCCAACTGAGTGACTGTCAGTGACGCATAACCAGAGAAACTGCTGATGCACAACCAAATTTCAAAAAATGCACCTTGTGTATTGTACTATTCTAAATCTCTCAACTGTAAGTTGAGACTCGGACTGAGTACTTATTTTTTTATACAATGTTTTGGGGTGAAATTGATCGTCGGGCCTACAAAAGGGGGTGGCCATTCAGTGGCATCATTGGACCTGGGCTTCCAGGTCTAATATGAGTTTCCATAACCACACAACACTTGCGCTTTGCAGTATAAAAATATATACTGACATTTTAATGATAAAAAAAAAAAATCTATATACTGCGCTAGGCAGTAGGCACTGCAAGAAGCCCCTGGAGTGACGTAGTGCCTGTTGTGACTGGTCGAGATTCCCAATGCACTGGACCGCTCACATCCCTTGACCCCTTTTCCCAATCCTACAGCACCGGTTAGATGTCACTGTCATCACTCAGCAAAACGCGTGTCACTCAGTCAGAGTCTGGATATTCTGAACTACTTCCGAAACAGTGGCAAAAAAAAGGTTTGGGCAGCAGTGAATGAGGTCGAGAGGGCAGAACAACCAGAAAGTCAACGTACAGCAGCAGAGTTAGCCACGGGTTTGTGCAGGGTTGGTGGTAACTAACTAGGTAGTCTCCCTCAGCATAAGGGTTGGCTACATAAATAAATATATGTGAGGGAGAGACAGAGAGAATACAAAGCATTATGTTTGGAGCAAACACAACACGTCACTGAGCACCACTCTTTATATTTTTAAGAATGTTGGTGGCTGCATCATGATATTTTATTTTTTAGGTTAAAAAGAAACCAAATAGAGCTAAGCACAGGCAGTCTGCATTCCAACAGATACTGGGAGACTAATTCACCTTTCAGCAAGAGAATAACCTAAAACACATTCCTGGGTGGCCTAGTTACAGTTTTGACTAAAATTGGCTTGAAAATCTATGGCAAGATTTGAAAAAAATGTCTAGCAATGATGAACAATCAACTTGACAGAAATTGACAATTTGAGGCTAAATGAGCAAATATTGTACAATCCAGGTGTGCAAAGTTCTGAGAGTCTTACCCAGGAAGACTCGCAGCTGTAATCGCTGCCAAAGGTGATTCTAACATGTATTGACTCAGGGGGGTTGAATACTTATCTAAATCAAGATAGTGTTATATTTTCCATTAATACAAAAAATATATAATTTCTTCCACTTTGACATATTTGGTGTACATCGTTGACAAAAAAAATGACAATTAAATCCCACTTTGTAACATAACAAAATGTGGAAAAAGTCAAGGGGTGTGAATACATTATAAAAGGCACTGTATCTGGCATTACACTCTGAACTCTGATATTATATTTGTAGGACGTGTTGGGATGCATTCTGTGCTCAGTCATTCATTTCAAGAGAGGAAGTAGTGATTACACAGGGAAACAATCTGTTCGCGCCTCTCTTTTATAGCTCAATGGGAGATACACTCTTCGTCAGACCTCCACACCCCAAAGTTTTTCTGTTTACAGACCTACACAATGGCCTATTTTGGGATCAAAATGGCTAACATCGCTGAAAAGTGACGAGTTTGCATTCCTGCATATTTACAATGGTGGCAACTGAGCTCAACATTTTGAATAATGGCTTTTGTGGTCTCTTAAGCTTTGGAAAAACCCTACCTGATTATTTACAAGAATGGTCAAGTGAACAAGAGACTGCAGGGAGGGACTAGCTGCACTTGACCAATAAGACACACTCATAATTTTTTTTTAAAATTGAGAGCCATAATGAACATGTCCCCTGAGTTCACTACTGAAAATGACTTTGTGAAAGTCAAAAGGTTAGAGGTCGTACCTTGGAGGAGCCATTGGAGTACATCTGGATCATGTTCTCCGCCCCCTGCTTGACCTTTAGCTCAATGTCGTTCTGCTTCTTCAGGGCGGCCAGGCGGCTGCTGCTGGTGCACATCCTTATCTCACTGGCAGGGGTGTCCGGGGTCAAAGGGCACTCTAAAAACAAGGTAGAAGATCAGAAGGGAAGATATGAAGCTGGGCTATTAAAACTTTAAAAAGTGATTCTCTGATACTTTTGTATACTTTTAGCAAGGGATGCACGACATATCGGTGAACATATCGGAGTTAGACGATATTAGCTAAAAATGCCAACATCGGTATCGGCCCGGTGTCTCGTTTAATGCCGATGTGAAAAACCAATGTCAAAGCTGACGTGCATACCTATATAACGTAGTTACATGAAGTAATGACGCCACGTAAAATGTTGCGCTACACGTGCAACACAGCATTCCTAACCTAGCCCACAATGTCTGCAGTGTGGATCAAGCAGTCAACAAGTTGAGCAGTCATTTGAAAGAATAAGAAACTTTCAGATAATGGAATTCATTGCCCTTGACAATCAACCGTGGGTGTGGTTGGCTTTCGCGACTGGTCGAGCACCGGTACACACTAACGTTACCAAGTGCGCTATCGTTCAGATGTTGCCCTACCAGAGTTACACAGTAATAGTCACTGCTATTAGCTTCACAACATACTATGGAACGCCGTTTGGGTCTTTGCGTGTCAAAAAAGATACACGTCAAATAACACTATTTGACATGTTAAATAAGCTTTTAATTTGACATGTCAAATAACACAGTTCTATGAGAATGTTGTGTGTTCTGAATTTGCACGTGCAAGCCACGTGCCACCACTACTATCAGTAGCACTGTCAAAGCGGTACAAAAAAGTCTGCAAACAAGCAAACACCGTCCACAAACGATGTGTTTACAATACCGCGTTGGTAATAAAGCATTATTTGTTCGACCGCAACTTCTGGGGTAGCTAGCTAGCTTTAGCTTGGTCCCTAGCTAGCACCAATACAACCAGCCTGAAAACAATGACCAGTAGAAACTACAGTCATTTTCATTATTCTTAGCAATGATTTAGGAATCCTTGTGAGTAAGTATTAGCTAGGTAGCCACTTGTTGTTCCCCTATTGAAATTGAACTTCAGTTCATGAAAATAAATAGCTAGCCAGCTACTTAACCCTGTTGCCCAAAGCCAATGTTATAAGTAGCCAGCTAGCTTCATCTGACTAGTGATGCTCGACCTAACCCGGGTCATAGATGGTCCGACCACCATTAATCAAATAAGAACTGTCTTATAAATTAGGGTTATTTTAGATGACACCGAGATATATAGTTAGCTAGCTAACGATAGCTACTGAAACGGATGATGTCGTTTTGCTATGTTTTTGGGGAAGAACATTGATTGCATCCATGAGCTATCTAGCTTTATTTTATGACCAGCACTGTAGGTGCGCGAGACCACTTACCAGCATACATATCGATGAATCGTTGTGACATATGAAATACGAGTGATAGTGTAATCAACGCGTAATAACGCCGTTTTTTTTTTTAACGCATTAATTTATTATGTGATGTGCAGTCATATTCAGGTCCTGATTGGTCAACAAGCTTATTTGACACGTCAAATAGTGGCAAAGACCCAAACGGCGTTCCATAGAAATCATGGTTGAGAATGAAACGACAGAACAAATGAACAACAAAACAGCACAGCAAGTAAGTGAAAGAAATAGGTTTTGATTATGTTTTACTGGTAATGGGGACATACTTAAATGCCAACAAAATAACTTTTTGGTCAGTGTGGTGTGTAACCTTTATTTAACTAGGCAAGTCTGTTAAGAACAAATTCTCATTTACAATGATGGCCTACCCCGGCCAAACCCGGACGACGCTGGGCCAATTGTGCACTGCCCAATGGGACTCCCAATCACGGCTGGATGTGATACAGCCTGGATTCGAACCAGGGACTGTAGTGACGCCTCTTGCACTGAGAAGCAGTGCCTTAGACCGCTGCGTCTGTGTGTGTGTTAACTATTTAACTGTACTAGAATGCTTAAAAGGCCACAACATTTTTAAATATCAGTTATCGGTATCAGGTTTTTTGGCAAGGAAAATATTGGATATCGGTATCGGCCAAAAATGCCATATCGGTGATCACTCCTTTTAGCCAGTAATTCTGAAAATAGTGGTAACGAGCCAAAAGTGGTCCCCGAAAATGGCGTGACTTGACTTTAACATTAATCTCAAGACTGTTATTTATCTAATTAACTATGTTTAGTTGTTACCCTATTAAATTAATCATGTAACAATTAACTCATTAGGATCTGGGGCACCATGAGAGCGTTCTTTAAAGAGTTACCATCTCCCGAATTAAACTCTAAAAAAGGTCTTTACCTATCACATCTATAAACTGTCAACTTATTAATCACACCTCGTATCATATCATCATTCTGAACCGTCATAACCTTGCATCTGCAAAAACCTGAGCCTTACTTATGATTCAGTACTACACAAATTAGTTAAATTATTTATTTACGAGCTAATTAAATGGGTACACAGGATAAACATACACACTGCACCGATTATTGACTGGAGACGTAATATGCTGAAAACAGGTCCCTAGCGGAATGACAACAGCATGGATGCTTGTTAAAGAAGAGATGGAGAGGGAGAGAGAGGGACAGAGACACTTAACATTGCCACATTCAGAAACTACTTTCACCTACAATAACCATATACTTTGCACACAAACCACCGCCCGCTTTGAGCAAGAAATCATGAATGTATTTACGTGAAATGCCTTTGTTTGCCAGGGATCTCTCGGTGACCGGGGCAGCCTTGGAAAGGGGGTTGGGCCTTTTTGAGGCATGTTTGTAAGGATCCGATTGTCTGAAATGGTTCTAACAACTCTTCTACTGTTGTCCTTCCTCGTAGTTGTCCGGTATCCAGTGACTTGTCGTGTATTCCTGAACAGAGTTGATTTTCCTTCCAGTCACTCTTGAAGATGCTTCTTTGAAGATAGGCTAGACAGCCGTATCGATGTTTCCCCAATGGGTTGATGAGAGTAGCGTAATACGATGGTTTGAGCAGAGTAACAGGATGGTCCTACTAAAATTCGATTTAGAAGATAACTTACTTAAGACAGCTAATCAGCCGTACCAGTGATTGTACGGGAGGTGAGTTTATAGTCTCCACCTCGTGTTGCGATTTAAAGTTCAAACCATTTTAAACGCGCAGCTGCAGCTTCACGCTTTTCTGGTCCAATGTGCTTTTTTCTTAACCCATCATTTATACAGTTTGCTCGAGAGTGGCGTTCCGGCAGGCTGGCACGCTCCCTGATCACACTCAGGGGCGGTGATTACTCACTGTGCAAAGTCATGGAAAACAACTATCTCTTATAACTTCTCAAATCACATCCCTCTCTTAACAAAAACACTTTCATAATGTTTTATTTTACATGCACAACGCATCGTAAAATATATGCAGTGGGTATACTTTCCAAGTTACAGTATTTACTTCATTTTTTTTTTCATGACGTCACAAAATAAACAAAATTACATTAGTGTTCTATAGATCGCCTCTGACCATTCCCCACGTTCTATGTTAGAAATATTGTTCCAGTATTTGCTTTTAAACGTGTTAAGAGTTTCAGCGGGAAAAAGGTCTGTTGAGACATAGCACATTCCTTTGGTGAATTTGGAGAGCGCAGGCCTGGATCTTCTCCCTTGATTTACAACAAGACATGAGTTGTTAATCCCCACTAGTTCTTTCCTTCCCCCTCTACAGGTGAGAGGGGGTCTGATTTAAGTTATTAATTGCAAAACTGAATCGGACCTATTTAGAAACTCGTGGTCAGTCATGACACTATGCGCAGGTACTGTATGTGCACCACATCATTGCTCTCTCTCTCTCGCTCTGCTGTGTGTGAATCTTAATAGCTGTCACTCAAATGGTGAGGGGGTGAAGCTCATTGGCTGGAACTCTAATTGCTAGGGAGCTGGACCCACGTGGGGGAAAATATAGGGAACATTGCGCTGCACAGCTTCCAGAAAAACAGTCGCTTTCAAGCTAGGGATTTCAATTTGTGTAAAAACAGAAGGCCTGTTGGTATGAAAACTATTGGAGATGAATTCTTGTTTTTATACTTTCAGGTGATGGGCCTGATTGGTGTCACTTTTGCCCCAGCTAACAAACAATAATCAACTAATCATGAAATCAATTAGTTTAATCAGCTGCGTTTTCTAAGGATGGGGGAAAAAAGTGACACCACTCCGGCCCCCAACGACTGGAGTTGCCCACCCCTAATATGAGGAAGTGACAAAATGCCTTAAAGCATTGGGATTTGTTTCGAACTGTACAGAAGTTAGGGGAACCCGCCGTGGCAGTCTCCGTAGTAAAACAAGATTGAACTTGCTGAAAACTACATGTGACGGTACTGTACATGCAAATACGACATGCCTGTTTATGGTATGACTGAGAAGCCCTTTTTGCTCAATGCCCCCGATGTCGCTCATAGTGTTTCGCCACAGTTATGAGAGCAGTTAAAGTCGGGGTCTGTTCATTAGGCACAAAACAGAAGAAAATTGCTACGGAAAATGAAGCGTTTCGTGCTGGACGACTTCAGGTAGTCCCTCCGTGTTTTTGTCAGTGTTTTGCTACGGTGAACCCAAATTAACACCACCCAGGAGCTCCATGCTCTCCTCCTGCCCAAGGAGCTGTTGGGTCTCCAGCTGTGTGCAACCCACTCACTCACAAAAACAAAAGTGTATAATTTCAGTCAAGCTGCGGTGCTGAGGCATGAGCTCACTGCTTTTCGTGCCTGGGCTCGAATGGCTGCTGAGCGGAACACCTCCTCTATACCCCGAAGAGAGCCGAGTGAACACTCACTTCATCACACACGTAGGGAAAAAACCTGCCCGACTGGCTTTTCTTGGCTCTTACTGTTGGCTCGTGACAGTTTGAGGGCTAAATTTCATATTTCTGGTAAAATAAAAAATTAGCAATAACAGGTCCAATTAAAAGCTTAGAAAGTGGAATTGACTTGACCCCATAGCATCACATCCCCCCTGCAACGCTACATTGAAATGGCACCACAGCTGACAAGCTCTAGGCCTATACCCAGTCAACAGCACTAACCAGTTAGCATTCAATTATCACACAACACCTTAATGAGAAGCGCATCCTGTTAAACATTGGGGTCTCTGCAGAATCTTTAAAACGCCTCAGGGGTCACAGATTCATTCAAACACAGCCTAATGATTCATTTAATCATCCATTAAGCTGGCAGTGAATCTCTGTGGTTGCTTTAAATAGGGGAGATGAAAGAAGAGTACATCAGGTTGCTCTAGGCAACACCAGTCATAAAGTCTGACGCAAATGAGAATGATTACGGGTCCGCAAGGTTCCTCAGACAATGTGACTGAACTGTGTTCAGCATCAGATAGACGGAATGTCAGCAGATGCAAATATAGATGGTGGATACTCAGCCATGTTGTGTGTGTGTGTGTGTGTGTGTGTGTGTGTGTGTGTGTGTGTGTGTGTGTGTGTGTATAGAATGTATTGCAGTCACCATTGCAGTCCAGACTGACATTTGATCATCTGTGTGTGCGCGCATCTCGTGTGCATCTGAGTGTGTATCCACGCGTGTGCCTGTGAACCAGGGCTTCCCTCCAGAGGAGTGGGGTTTGGTCGAGGGTCAGGACCAGTCAACGGCCTCCTCCTCTCCACAGCCCACGCTGGGCCGGCCGACAAGTGCTGAGTCACTGAATAGCAAGCAGGGTGATGTCACTCCTGGAGCGCTGACAGGGGAACACTCCCCAAGACAAATGCCTGATCCCAGGTCAGCCACAGATAGGGGAGCCCTCGACATACACTATATATACACAAAAGTATGTGGACACCCCTTCAAATTAGCGGATTCGGCTATTTCAGCCACACCTGTTGCTGACAGGTGTATAAAATTGAGCATACAGCCATGCAATCTCCATAGACAAACACTGACAGTAGAATGGCCTTACTGAAGAGCTCAGTGACTTTCAACGTGGCACCGTCATAGGATGCCACCTTTCCAACAAATCAGTTCATCAAATTTCTGCCCTGCTAGAGCTGCCACGGTCAACTGTAAGTGCTGTTATTGTGAAGTGGAAACGTTAAGGTGCAACAATGGCTCAACCACGAAGTGGTAGGCCACACAAGCTCACAGAATGGGACCGCCGAGTGCTGAAGCGCGTAAATATCGTCTGTCCTCGGTTACAACACTCACTATCGAGTTCCAAACTGATTCTGGAAGCAACGTCAGCACAAGAACTGTTCGTCGGGAGCTTCATGAAATGCGTTTCCATGGCCGAGCAGCCGCACACAAGCCTAAGATCAACATGCGCAATGCCAAGCGTCGGCTGGAGTAGCGTAAAGCTCACCGCCATTGGACTCTGGAGCAGTGGAAACGCATTCTCTGGAGTGATGAATCACACTTCACTATCTGGCAGTCTGACGGACAAATCGTTTGGCGGATTTGGCGGATGGCAGGGGAGCACTACCTGCCCCAATGCATAGTGGCAAATGTAAAGTTAGGTGGAGGAGGAATAATGGTCTGGGTTTTTCATGGTTCTGGGTAGGCCCCTTAGTTCCAGTGAAGGGAAATCTTAACGCTACAGCATACAATGACATTCTAGACGATTCTGTGCTTTCAACTTTGTGGAAGGTCATTTCCTCCAGCATGACAATGCCCCCGTGCACAAAGCGAGGTCCATACAGAAATCGTTGGTCGAGATCGGTGTGGAAGACCTTGACTGGTCTGCACAGAGCCCTGACCTCAACCCCATCGAACACCTTAGGGATGAATTGGAACACCAACTGCGAGCCAGGCCCAATCATCCAACATCAGTGCCTGACCTCAATAATGCTATTGTGGCTGAATAGAAGCAGGTCCCCGCAGCAATGTTCCAACATTTAGTGGAAAGCCTTCCCAGAAGAGTGGAGGCTATTATAGAAGGGGGGACCAACTCCATATTAATGACCATGATTTTGAACGGAGATGTAACAACGAGCAGGTGTCCACATCCTTTTGGTCATGTAATGTATACAGTGACATCGTGCCATTTAACAACTGACCCAAGACCTGTTTAATGTTTTGTAATTCTGCTGGTTATGTTGGGAGTGAAGGGGGAGCTGATCAGTTATCAAGAGCAGACGTGAACCAGAACTTGGCTGCTGATGAGATGACCTGAGGTCAGTTCCTAGTTCCAAGACGCCTTGTGACATTCCACTGGCCATGAGTCAGCTAACAAAAGCCCTTTCTCATCAGATAAGGGTTCAATGAGTCAGGCTAAATTTGTTCCCACTTAAGACTAATATTACATAGAGAAAGGTCCCCCCCCCAATTTCCAATGTCTAGTAGAATATGCAATAGCAGCAGAGAAACCCATTCCTTCTCTCCTTCTTACCCATTATCAATTTGAGAAGCTATTCCCTGCCCATCCACTGTAACAACACAAGAATGAATTTCCCCAGTTCCAGTAACACGGGAAAAAAAACATTATCGCGCACAAATTCACAGTAGCAGGTTCCAACAGCCTCGAAAGTAACTAATGGAGGCAATAACACAATCAGGAATGTGGGATGTATCAGTCAGCTCCTAGAAGATGACTCACCACAATAGAGTGCATTCATTTTGTGTGGGTCCTATTTGTGTATTCTGTACATTTGTCATGCATTGTGGGGACTTGTGTTGCTGCTGTCAAATGGAGTAATTATGTGCTGTATCATGTATTGAGTGTCCTTGTACCAAGAAATACCACAGCTGAAGTAGGGCTGGGCGATACTGCCAAAATATCATGTTACTATATTTTTTGATTTGACGTTATGCTGGTATTTTATGTTTTGCTAAATTTGCTTTATACATAGTGCATGAGCCTAGGGTGGCAACACATTCAGTACATTCTAAGTGTTTTCAAACGGGGCATTCTGATTGTTTTATACTTTTCAATTTCTGCATTTCCTACACTCATTTGAGATCATTTCCACACTGCCACATAGCGTTGCAGGATATGGGCAACAAACAAAAAATCGAGGCCTTATTTTTAACCAAATATTGGAATTGCAATTTGACTTGCGATTTAGAGCAAAACAATTGGGTGAACTGTAGGAATCATGGAAATATAATGATTATTATAATTCAATAGTTAGAATATAATAACGGCCACTTTGAATACAGTGTTGTTTGTCATGACAACAAATGATAAAGCCAGGGAGGTGTTATTAAGAACCAAAGTGTTGGTCACCGTTTCCTAGGGGACCCTGTAACCTTTGGCTACATTCAATGTTCTCTTAGCTACTTTATGTAGCTACCATATTCATGCTTCATCTATTCTTCTTTGATTTAGAATATAATGTTCCACAGAAAACATGCCGATTTAGGCCTCCAACATCACTAGCATCAGGCTTTATTTAACTAGCTGCGATTCTCTGAATCAGTACATATATTAGCGTGCTAGCCTACTAACAATCGATTAGCATTAGCGGCTAAAACGATTTACCTTTTTTATTAATTGTTTTTATTTTATAGGGGGTAGATCAGATGTAATGTTGCAGATAGATTGTAGTTTCCATCAATGTAATTGTCTGCATCATTTCCATCATGCTGCATGTACTGCATTGACCATGCAGACTGAACAAGCGGCTCTTCTGGTCGAGCAACACTAACTGCGCTCCTTGATTGATCGGCGCGGGGCTTGGTCTGTGTGGAAAGCCTCATGGAGAGAGAGCGAGAGGATATAGACAACTCAAATAGCGGAGTAAACTATAAAAACGGATGCTACACACGGCGGAGTAGCATGTCACATTTACCAAACCAAACATTGAAATACCTCTATATACTGTAGCAAAAGACACTATACCGCCCAGCCCTAAACTAAAGTGAATTTGGGTACTGTATTCCACCCAATTCACTTCTCACCATGAATCAGTGGACCATACAGTCCCTAGCAGTTTGTTAGGGTAATTAAACACAATGTGAACTGAAACGAGACTGAGGGGGGAAGAGGGGGGCATTTAGATCAGTGCATACACCTCATATCAAAAAAATAAGTTTCACATTCAAAATTCCCAGATTTTTCCGAAATTTCTGTTGAAGGATTCCTGGAATCTGGAGAAAATAAGCAGGGAGGAAATCCTCTAACTAGGAATACTCTGGCCGGGATTTCTGATAAACCTGGAAAAGCTTCCAGAGTTTTGCAACCTTAATTCCTCCCATGCCCAGTGAACAAGAGCCATACCTAGCAGTTCATCGGGGTCCTTGACCACGATGTGGGCATTGAGCTCCTGGAGCTCCTGGTGGAGCTCCTCCACCTTCTTGTTGGACTTCTTCAGCATGTTGTCCACGTAGGCCAGGCTCTTCTTGTCTGTGGTGACCTTGCGCAGGTTCTCCGCGCCCTCCTTGATTTTCAGCTCCTTGCGAATCTCTCGGCGGATCTGCTCCTTGATCTCGTCCAGCTTCTGCTGCACCATGGTGTCCGACAGGTCCAGATTGTGGCCCAGGCCCAGCCGCTCCGACACCAGCTGGCCCCTGGCATCACCCTGGAGGACAACAGAGAAGAGAGGTGGGTTAGAATGGATGCACTGGAAGGAGAATAGTAGTATAGATGGAGTCAAGACCGGAGCCCTAGACTGAGACTGCATTTATGTAGTCTCTCGACTGTTCAAGAGATCAAGACTACATTTCTGGTTAGTACCACCTGAAGCTGAACTTCATCTTGAAGTAGTGGTTAGGTTGTAAGCCCCTAACCACTGATAAGGGGTCAGATATTATTATTTTTTTTACCCTAGATCTGTGGTTAGGAGCAATCTCACTCCCACCAAACCTCTGACAGTTTTTTTGGTCAGCTGAGTCAATGGCTAGGATCTATTATATTTTAACAAGAACTAAAAGATGGAACGCAGGTCATTGGGCCACCTTTGCCACTTAATCACACGTGGTGATATGAAAGGACTGGATAGGATGATTTACATTGCAATATTGTCATAGCTCTGTGACCAGACAGGCTGGGTGAAATGTTCACCATTGCTGGCCTGGACTTTTTCTTGACCACATGATCCGACTAGGGAAATTAGGCTATTGTGAGCCCAAATTAAAGGCTGTGGAAAAACTTCTGGCCCCATACCTATTCAATCCTTTCAGATCTACATAAGTGACTAGGGGTTAGTAGCTTGGAGTTGTTTTGGAATTGGGCATTAGAATGGGCCTTGACCTGCATCATTATGGACAGTCTTAACTGGGGAAGGATTAGAGCTCTGTGAGTCTTCTTGAATGGAATTACAATGAAAGGTCAACCTACAAGTGCATTCGGAAAGTATTCAGACCCCTTCACTTTTTCCACATTTTGTTACATTACAGCCTTCTTCTAAATGGATTAAATAGACCCCCCCCCGTCAACCTACACAAAATACTCCATAACGACAAAGCAAAAACAGGTTTTTCAACATTTTGTGAAAATGTATAACAAATAAAAAAACAGACATCACATTTACATGAGTATTCAGTGTAACTGCCAGTTAGACTTACAGGTTATGTCGTTGTTTTGTGTTTGAATTGTGTAACTGACAGTTAGACTTACAGGTTATGTCGTTGTTTTGTGTTTGAATTGTTTACGTGTCCGCTGTGCGGGGAAATGATAAGAGAAGCGGAACTACGTAGCTAATAACTGTTGTAACGGGGATCCTTATTGTAGCAACACACTTTTGGAGGGAAGGCAATCCCGCGCTGTGTTAGCTAAGTTTTCATGTCATCGGGTGTAGTTCATAAAGTTTGAAGCGTATATGTTAGGATGGTAACGTTATAATAATTAAGGATGAAGCGTGAATTCATGCCAGGAATAATAAGTGTGAAGCTTGATTTCCTCCCTTCTGTAATAAGCAGCCAATGAGGTATTTTTCCTTTATTCATGTGTTTAATCTAATACTGTTATAGCGCCAGCTAAACTGTTTTTGTATGTAAGCACTTCAGAGTTATACCAAGCTAATAAGTCACTCGTAAGATAAGGTTGTAAGAGTGTGCTTAACTGTATTTTTCATTTACTTTATAGTTCTCACGGAAGGTGATAATTCTGACTAAATCTACAGAATAAAGCCGCCAGTTAAAATCAAGGAACAGTTGTGCTCGTGGTTACTGGAGGGAGCTACAGTGAGAACTCAATGCTCTTCACGAGCAAGAGAGAAAGAAGAAGCTTACCCAGCTGTAAAACGTCTACAAGATTCCCAAATCCTGGTAGGCCCTGTCATCTGCCAGATAAGAGTTTTGCACCTACCTGCAACCTAAGAAGAAAATCTCCACATAAGGAAGCATCGTGAGGCAACATAAGGTCAAGACTAACAGGAAAGTCAGACACGCAAGTACAAGTCAAGGTGTTTGAAGGTGGTCCTAGCCTTGTGAACAGCTAATAAGAGACTTTAAGATTACAATTCGTAAGGACTGGAAATAGTTGTGTATTTCAAGAGGCTGGTATTATGCATTTGTTCTTTCTATCTTAATGTATCGCTGGTATGTGTATTACTGGAAAAATATTCTTTGATACTTAAAAAAAATATATATAAAAATATATATATAAAAAAAGGGATATATATATATATATATATATATATATATATATATATATATATAGTTACAAAACATTAAGGGTCAGCGTACACCTATTAATTCTATTTTCACCTGTAAGTTAATAGTGTAATTGTTTGGTACGGTGTTTGTTCAAGCCTTTGTTACAAGCATTATACATGTTTATACCACGTACTAAGGTTTAAATTACAGTGAATTAGAGTATAAATTACCTACTCACTTATCCAAACCTTACCTAGAATTGATTTGATTTAGAATGTCAGAAAGAGGTAGTTTCACTAAAGGTGATAGAGATGGGGTAGGTCAAGTTGAGCAGCTGCAGCAACACCTCGCAAACTTCAAGCCTTCATCAGAACAAACAGAGCAGCAGGAAGAGGCCCAGACTGGTGTGGAGTCACTTCTGCCAGCGAATGATGATACAGAGGCTGCTAATGAGATATCACAACAAGAGCCACGAAAAGGTGAGAGGGTCCGCAGGTTAACTGAAAAGGGCAGAGAACTGCGCGACGAAAGGTGGAGACAGCTCGAACATCGTTTCAGGGTCAGCTATGAGAAGTGGAAGGCTCTGGTAAAGGAAGCAAAACAGTCACTGACAGGCTGTTGCTCTGAAGACCTACTAGAAGACCTCTTAAACAAGATTAGTCATACCTCTACAGAACTAAACCTTGTCTATGTAAATTTGCGTCAAATCGACATTCCCGACAACGATATAAGACGCAGAGTTGATACTTGTGAAGCAGTTACAATGTCAATTATCAAGACTGTAAGGTGTCATTTAAAAGGCAGGGAAGAAGGTCAAAGTAACCAGATAGAACTGAACTGGAAGGACAGCAATTCCTTGTGCGTGTCCGAACTCTCACATAAGTCAAGTCTCAACTATCAGCCCTCAAGTGCTTCCTCCCAGTCTCAAAGCAACTCAAAGGTCAACTCCAGACGCTCAAGCGTGTCATCTGTCAAGAGACAAGAGGCTGCGGCGGAAGTTGCTGCTAACCAAGCAGCTTTAGAAGTAATGGTTAAGCAAGAACACCAACTAGAAGAGCTTCAGAGACTCGAAGATGAAGATAAGAAGAGGACAGCGGAGCAAGAAGCTGAGGCTGTGAAACGCAGCTTAGAAGAAGCTAGGCTGCGAGTCAAGTTAGAGGTAGAAAATGCTGCCAGACGAAGGACGCTAGAAGACAAGCGTAGAGAGTTAGAGCGCCTAGAAGTGCTCAAGAAACTAAATGCTGCCAAGGCGCGGATGCAAGTGTATGAGCAAGATGAAAACTCAGAGGACGAGAAGAGAGAACTACTCTCTAACTGCAAATCTGTGAAAGAAGTCATGCACAGAAGTGGGTCATTTCACAGTCTCTCACCACAACATGTTGTGACAAGCACACAACAAGAAGATGGCACCAAGACCATGTTCAGGTTACTAGCGGAATCAATCAGTGAAAGCCGCCTCCCCATACCAGAACCAGTAACATTCAATGGAGAACCACTCTCGTTCACTGACTGGAAGGTCTCTTTTCAGACTCTGATAGACAGGAAGAACATACCAGCAACTGAGAAGATATATTACTTAAGAAAATATGTCGGTGGGCCTGCCAAGAAAGCCATCGAAAGTTACTTTATGTTAGGAACAGAGTCAGCCTACCATGCTGCGTGGACCATTCTTGAAGAAAGGTACGGAAACAAATTCCTCATCGCCAAGTCCTTCAGAGATAAGCTCAATGCATGGCCTAAGATAGGATCCAAGGACAGTCTTGAACTTAGAGACCTTGTAGACTTTCTTCGCAGCTGTGAGGCTGCTATGTCTCAGAATAAGGGCCTGGAGGTGCTTAACGACTGTAATGAAAACCAAAAGATCCTCGCTAAACTTCCAGATTGGCTAACTTCAAGATGGAATAGAAAGGTCGTAGACATCTTAGAAGAAACTGAGACCTTTCCAAGCTTCAGTCAGTTTGTGAAGTTTCTCACGAGAGAAGCAAAGATCGCTTGTAATCCTGTAACATCCCTTCATGCTTTGCAATCAAGCGAAGATGGAAAACCTAAGACACCAAGGATTCAAAGCCCCGGAGCAAGGGTGTTAGCAACTAACTCTGATGAGAAAGATACTGTTACTAGTTGTGTCTTCTGTGAGATGTCAGGTCACAGTCTCCACAAATGCTGTAAGTTCATGGATAAGCCCACCACAGAGCGACAGAAGTTTGTTCAAGAGAATAAATTGTGCTTTGGCTGTTTAAGGCCTGGGCATCACTCGAAAGATTGTGATAACAGGAACACCTGCGACACGTGTCAGAGGAGGCATCCATCCTGCCTGCACGAAGATCGTACTAAAGAAAGGTTAAGGGATAGGAAGACAGAGCCCCCACAAGATAAGGGGACAAGAGCGTCAAGTGAGGCCATATCCAACAGAGTCGTAAGGGACATTAACAACACTCACACCTCCACAATCATTCCAGTATGGGTGTCAACCACAAGCGAGCCAGATCGTGAAGTTCTTGTGTATGCACTTCTTGACACCCAGAGCGACACCACCTTTATCCTTGAAGAGACAACAAACGCTCTCAATACAAGGAAGGAGCCAGTCCAACTGAAACTCTCTAGAATGGCTTCAAGGAATACCATTGTGCCCTGCCAGAAGCTGTCTGGTTTGCAGGTTAGAGGGTTTTACTTGGAGAAGAAAATCCCTCTGCCAACGACTTACTCGAGAGAGTTTATTCCTGCAAACAGAGATCATATTCCTACTCCAGAGACTGCAAGAGCATGGTCTCATCTTGAACACATTGCAGAGGAGATTGCTCCTCAACAGAGCTGTGATGTCGGTCTCTTAATTGGCTACAACTGCTCCCAGGCTCTCCTTCCAAGAGAAATTGTGTCTGGTAAGGAAAATCAGCCTTTTGCTCAGAGAACAGACCTTGGCTGGAGCATAGTCGGCCATGGAAATCCATGTATCGACCATGGCGACGCTATTGGAGTGAGTCATCGGGTTATCGTTAGACAGGTGATGCCAAGCCTTCAATCTTCTTCCAACGTCACAAATCAAAATCAAGTACACTATGTTAGTAGAACACGCGTAAGAGAGGTAATCACAGCACTGGACATTATCAAGACGCTTGAATCCGACTTCAACGAGAGAACTGCAGAAGAGGACCTCATATCTCAAGAGGATATCCGGTTCCTGACAAAAATGAAAGCGGGAATCAGACGCAAGGACAATGGACATTATGAGATGCCGCTGCCGTTTAAGGAAGAAAGACCCAACCTGCCGAACAATAAAACATGTGCAGTTCACCGTCTCAAGTGCCTGGAAAGGAGGCTAAGGAGAGACAAGCAGTACTACAAGGACTACACAGCATTCATGGAAGAGACCATAGCTTGTGGAGATGCTGAGAAGGTCTCCAAAGAGGAAATTAACAAGCATCCAGCATGGTACATCCCGCACCATGGGGTTTATCACCCACAAAAGCCTGGGAAGATACGAGTCGTCTTTGACTGCTCAGCTAAGTTTCGAGAGACGTCCTTGAATGACCATCTCCTTACCGGTCCAGAGTTGACAAACACATTGCTGGGCGTCCCTTGTCGTTTTCGTAAGGGTCCAGTTGCAATCATGTGTGATGTAGAGCGCATGTTCCACCAGTTTCATGTGAAAGCAGAAGACCAAGATTATCTACGGTTCCTTTGGTGGGAGAACGGAGATCTAGAGTCTCAACCCTCAGTGTATCGTATGAAGGTCCATTTGTTCGGCGCAGCTTCATCTCCTGGTTGCGCAAACTATGGTCTCAAACATCTTGCTGCCGAAGAACGAGGAAGCTTCAGCGAGAGGTATATCCAGTTCATAGAAAGGAACTTTTATGTTGATGATGGGTTGATGAGCGTATCGTCTGAAGCTGAAGCGGCCCAGCTGGTGAAAGAAGCAAGAGAGCTTTGCAGCATCGGCAAACTCCGGTTGCACAAGTTTATCTCTAACAGCAAGGAAGTTATAGCCACAATTTCCAAGGAAGAACGTGCCGAGGGTGCCAAAGACCTGGATATGGCTCTGGGTGAACCACACATGGAGAGAGCGCTTGGTGTACTGTGGTGTGTCGCATCAGACGAGATCCAGTTTAGAGTAGTTGTCAAGGAACGCCCACTCACAAGAAGAGGAGTATTGTCTACAGTAGCCTCTGTATATGATCCGCTTAGGTTTGTGGCACCCTTTGTCCTGGCAGGGAAGCAGATCGTGCAGCAGATGTGTCGTGACAAGATCGACTGGGATGACCCCCTTCCAGATGACCTACGTTCCCAGTGGGAATTCTGGCTCCAATGTCTACAAATCTTGTCTGAAGTAAGGATTCAACGAGCCTACTTGCCATCAAGTTTCAAGGAGGTGCAGAGTTATGAGCTCCATCACTTCTCCGATGCTAGTACCTCAGGTTATGGAGAGTCCTCATACCTCAGAACAATCAACACAGACAGAAATGGAATAAAGACAGAAGAAACGCAAGGATTAATGACATTGTCATCTTGCAAGATGATACTGCACCACGCAACCAGTGGAAATTGGCAAAAGTTACAGAAGTGTACCCGAGACAGGATGGCCGGGTGAGAAGATTCAAGTTACTGATCAGCGACTCAACCCTGGATGAGAGAGGTAAACGCATCACCAAACCCACCTATCTGGAGAGGCCCATCCATAAGACAGTCACCCTCCTGGAAGCCGATCAAGAAACCTGCAGACCCCTTTCACAGAAATCACCGGTGATTGGTGGGAGTGTAACTGCCAGTTAGACTTACAGGTTATGTCGTTGTTTTGTGTTTGAATTGTGTAACTGACAGTTAGACTTACAGGTTATGTCGTTGTTTTGTGTTTGAATTGTTTACGTGTCCGCTGTGCGGGGAAATGATAAGAGAAGCGGAACTACGTAGCTAATAACTGTTGTAACGGGGATCCTTATTGTAGCAACACACTTTTGGAGGGAAGGCAATCCCGCGCTGTGTTAGCTAAGTTTTCATGTCATCGGGTGTAGTTCATAAAGTTTGAAGCGTATATGTTAGGATGGTAACGTTATAATAATTAAGGATGAAGCGTGAATTCATGCCAGGAATAATAAGTGTGAAGCTTGATTTCCTCCCTTCTGTAATAAGCAGCCAATGAGGTATTTTTCCTTTATTCATGTGTTTAATCTAATACTGTTATAGCGCCAGCTAAACTGTTTTTGTATGTAAGCACTTCAGAGTTATACCAAGCTAATAAGTCACTCGTAAGATAAGGTTGTAAGAGTGTGCTTAACTGTATTTTTCATTTACTTTATAGTTCTCACGGAAGGTGATAATTCTGACTAAATCTACAGAATAAAGCCGCCAGTTAAAATCAAGGAACGGTTGTGCTCGTGGTTACTGGAGGGAGCTACAGTGAGAACTCAATGCTCTTCACGAGCAAGAG
Source organism: Salvelinus alpinus (assembly GCF_045679555.1). Lineage (NCBI taxonomy): Eukaryota > Metazoa > Chordata > Actinopteri > Salmoniformes > Salmonidae > Salvelinus > Salvelinus alpinus. The sequence goes on from NC_092108.1 coordinate 35,601,362, forward strand.
AGAAAGAAGAAGCTTACCCAGCTGTAAAACGTCTACAAGATTCCCAAATCCTGGTAGGCCCTGTCATCTGCCAGATAAGAGTTTTGCACCTACCTGCAACCTAAGAAGAAAATCTCCACATAAGGAAGCATCGTGAGGCAACATAAGGTCAAGACTAACAGGAAAGTCAGACACGCAAGTACAAGTCAAGGTGTTTGAAGGTGGTCCTAGCCTTGTGAACAGCTAATAAGAGACTTTAAGATTACAATTCGTAAGGACTGGAAATAGTTGTGTATTTCAAGAGGCTGGTATTATGCATTTGTTCTTTCTATCTTAATGTATCGCTGGTATGTGTATTACTGGAAAAATATTCTTTGATACTTAAAAAAAATATATATAAAAATATATATATAAAAAAAGGGATATATATATATATATATATATATAGTTACAAAACATTAAGGGTCAGCGTACACCTATTAATTCTATTTTCACCTGTAAGTTAATAGTGTAATTGTTTGGTACGGTGTTTGTTCAAGCCTTTGTTACAAGCATTATACATGTTTATACCACGTACTAAGGTTTAAATTACAGTGAATTAGAGTATAAATTACCTACTCACTTATCCAAACCTTACCTAGAATTGATTTGATTTAGAATGTCAGAAAGAGGTAGTTTCACTAAAGGTGATAGAGATGGGGTAGGTCAAGTTGAGCAGCTGCAGCAACACCTCGCAAACTTCAAGCCTTCATCAGAACAAACAGAGCAGCAGGAAGAGGCCCAGACTGGTGTGGAGTCACTTCTGCCAGCGAATGATGATACAGAGGCTGCTAATGAGATATCACAACAAGAGCCACGAAAAGGTGAGAGGGTCCGCAGGTTAACTGAAAAGGGCAGAGAACTGCGCGACGAAAGGTGGAGACAGCTCGAACATCGTTTCAGGGTCAGCTATGAGAAGTGGAAGGCTCTGGTAAAGGAAGCAAAACAGTCACTGACAGGCTGTTGCTCTGAAGACCTACTAGAAGACCTCTTAAACAAGATTAGTCATACCTCTACAGAACTAAACCTTGTCTATGTAAATTTGCGTCAAATCGACATTCCCGACAACGATATAAGACGCAGAGTTGATACTTGTGAAGCAGTTACAATGTCTATTATCAAGACTGTAAGGTGTCATTTAAAAGGCAGGGAAGAAGGTCAAAGTAACCAGATAGAACTGAACTGGAAGGACAGCAATTCCTTGTGCGTGTCCGAACTCTCACATAAGTCAAGTCTCAACTATCAGCCCTCAAGTGCTTCCTCCCAGTCTCAAAGCAACTCAAAGGTCAACTCCAGACGCTCAAGCGTGTCATCTGTCAAAAGACAAGAGGCTGCGGCGGAAGTTGCTGCTAACCAAGCAGCTTTAGAAGTAATGGTTAAGCAAGAACGCCAACTAGAAGAGCTTCAGAGACTCGAAGATGAAGATAAGAAGAGGACAGCGGAGCAAGAAGCTGAGGCTGTGAAACGCAGCTTAGAAGAAGCTAGGCTGCGAGTCAAGTTAGAGGTAGAAAATGCTGCCAGACGAAGGACGCTAGAAGACAAGCGTAGAGAGTTAGAGCGCCTAGAAGTGCTCAAGAAACTAAATGCTGCCAAGGCGCGGATGCAAGTGTATGAGCAAGATGAAAACTCAGAGGACGAGAAGAGAGAACTACTCTCTAACTGCAAATCTGTGAAAGAAGTCATGCACAGAAGTGGGTCATTTCACAGTCTCTCACCACAACATGTTGTGACAAGCACACAACAAGAAGATGGCACCAAGACCATGTTCAGGTTACTAGCGGAATCAATCAGTGAAAGCCGCCTCCCCATACCAGAACCAGTAACATTCAATGGAGAACCACTCTCGTTCACTGACTGGAAGGTCTCTTTTCAGACTCTGATAGACAGGAAGAACATACCAGCAACTGAGAAGATATATTACTTAAGAAAATATGTCGGTGGGCCTGCCAAGAAAGCCATCGAAAGTTACTTTATGTTAGGAACAGAGTCAGCCTACCATGCTGCGTGGACCATTCTTGAAGAAAGGTACGGAAACAAATTCCTCATCGCCAAGTCCTTCAGAGATAAGCTCAATGCATGGCCTAAGATAGGATCCAAGGACAGTCTTGAACTTAGAGACCTTGTAGACTTTCTTCGCAGCTGTGAGGCTGCTATGTCTCAGAATAAGGGCCTGGAGGTGCTTAACGACTGTAATGAAAACCAAAAGATCCTCGCTAAACTTCCAGATTGGCTAACTTCAAGATGGAATAGAAAGGTCGTAGACATCTTAGAAGAAACTGAGACCTTTCCAAGCTTCAGTCAGTTTGTGAAGTTTCTCACGAGAGAAGCAAAGATCGCTTGTAATCCTGTAACATCCCTTCATGCTTTGCAATCAAGCGAAGATGGAAAACCTAAGACACCAAGGATTCAAAGCCCCGGAGCAAGGGTGTTAGCAACTAACTCTGATGAGAAAGATACTGTTACTAGTTGTGTCTTCTGTGAGATGTCAGGTCACAGTCTCCACAAATGCTGTAAGTTCATGGATAAGCCCACCACAGAGCGACAGAAGTTTGTTCAAGAGAATAAATTGTGCTTTGGCTGTTTAAGGCCTGGGCATCACTCGAAAGATTGTGATAACAGGAACACCTGCGACACGTGTCAGAGGAGGCATCCATCCTGCCTGCACGAAGATCGTACTAAAGAAAGGTTAAGGGATAGGAAGACAGAGCCCCCACAAGATAAGGGGACAAGAGCGTCAAGTGAGGCCATATCCAACAGAGTCGTAAGGGACATTAACAACACTCACACCTCCACAATCATTCCAGTATGGGTGTCAACCACAAGCGAGCCAGATCGTGAAGTTCTTGTGTATGCACTTCTTGACACCCAGAGCGACACCACCTTTATCCTTGAAGAGACAACAAACGCTCTCAATACAAGGAAGGAGCCAGTCCAACTGAAACTCTCTAGAATGGCTTCAAGGAATACCATTGTGCCCTGCCAGAAGCTGTCTGGTTTGCAGGTTAGAGGGTTTTACTTGGAGAAGAAAATCCCTCTGCCAACGACTTACTCGAGAGAGTTTATTCCTGCAAACAGAGATCATATTCCTACTCCAGAGACTGCAAGAGCATGGTCTCATCTTGAACACATTGCAGAGGAGATTGCTCCTCAACAGAGCTGTGATGTCGGTCTCTTAATTGGCTACAACTGCTCCCAGGCTCTCCTTCCAAGAGAAATTGTGTCTGGTAAGGAAAATCAGCCTTTTGCTCAGAGAACAGACCTTGGCTGGAGCATAGTCGGCCATGGAAATCCATGTATCGACCATGGCGACGCTATTGGAGTGAGTCATCGGGTTATCGTTAGACAGGTGATGCCAAGCCTTCAATCTTCTTCCAACGTCACAAATCAAAATCAAGTACACTATGTTAGTAGAACACGCGTAAGATAGGTAATCACAGCACTGGACATTATCAAGACGCTTGAATCCGACTTCAACGAGAGAACTGCAGAAGAGGACCTCATATCTCAAGAGGATATCCGGTTCCTGACAAAAATGAAAGCGGGAATCAGACGCAAGGACAATGGACATTATGAGATGCCGCTGCCGTTTAAGGAAGAAAGACCCAACCTGCCGAACAATAAAACATGTGCAGTTCACCGTCTCAAGTGCCTGGAAAGGAGGCTAAGGAGAGACAAGCAGTACTACAAGGACTACACAGCATTCATGGAAGAGACCATAGCTTGTGGAGATGCTGAGAAGGTCTCCAAAGAGGAAATTAACAAGCATCCAGCATGGTACATCCCGCACCATGGGGTTTATCACCCACAAAAGCCTGGGAAGATACGAGTCGTCTTTGACTGCTCAGCTAAGTTTCGAGAGACGTCCTTGAATGACCATCTCCTTACCGGTCCAGAGTTGACAAACACATTGCTGGGCGTCCCTTGTCGTTTTCGTAAGGGTCCAGTTGCAATCATGTGTGATGTAGAGCGCATGTTCCACCAGTTTCATGTGAAAGCAGAAGACCAAGATTATCTACGGTTCCTTTGGTGGGAGAACGGAGATCTAGAGTCTCAACCCTCAGTGTATCGTATGAAGGTCCATTTGTTCGGCGCAGCTTCATCTCCTGGTTGCGCAAACTATGGTCTCAAACATCTTGCTGCCGAAGAACGAGGAAGCTTCAGCGAGAGGTATATCCAGTTCATAGAAAGGAACTTTTATGTTGATGATGGGTTGATGAGCGTATCGTCTGAAGCTGAAGCGGCCCAGCTGGTGAAAGAAGCAAGAGAGCTTTGCAGCATCGGCAAACTCCGGTTGCACAAGTTTATCTCTAACAGCAAGGAAGTTATAGCCACAATTTCCAAGGAAGAACGTGCCGAGGGTGCCAAAGACCTGGATATGGCTCTGGGTGAACCACACATGGAGAGAGCGCTTGGTGTACTGTGGTGTGTCGCATCAGACGAGATCCAGTTTAGAGTAGTTGTCAAGGAACGCCCACTCACAAGAAGAGGAGTATTGTCTACAGTAGCCTCTGTATATGATCCGCTTGGGTTTGTGGCACCCTTTGTCCTGGCAGGGAAGCAGATCGTGCAGCAGATGTGTCGTGACAAGATCGACTGGGATGACCCCCTTCCAGATGACCTACGTTCCCAGTGGGAATTCTGGCTCCAATGTCTACAAATCTTGTCTGAAGTAAGGATTCAACGAGCCTACTTGCCATCAAGTTTCAAGGAGGTGCAGAGTTATGAGCTCCATCACTTCTCCGATGCTAGTACCTCAGGTTATGGAGAGTGCTCATACCTCAGAACAATCAACACAGACAGAAATGGAATAAAGACAGAAGAAACGCAAGGATTAATGACATTGTCATCTTGCAAGATGATACTGCACCACGCAACCAGTGGAAATTGGCAAAAGTTACAGAAGTGTACCCGAGACAGGATGGCCGGGTAAGAAGATTCAAGTTACTGATCAGCGACTCAACCCTGGATGAGAGAGGTAAACGCATCACCAAACCCACCTATCTGGAGAGGCCCATCCATAAGACAGTCACCCTCCTGGAAGCCGATCAAGAAACCTGCAGACCCCTTTCACAGAAATCACCGGTGATTGGTGGGAGTGTAACTGCCAGTTAGACTTACAGGTTATGTCGTTGTTTTGTGTTTGAATTGTGTAACTGACAGTTAGACTTACAGGTTATGTCGTTGTTTTGTGTTTGAATTGTTTACGTGTCCGCTGTGCGGGGAAATGATAAGAGAAGCGGAACTACGTAGCTAATAACTGTTGTAACGGGGATCCTTATTGTAGCAACACACTTTTGGAGGGAAGGCAATCCCGCGCTGTGTTAGCTAAGTTTTCATGTCATCGGGTGTAGTTCATAAAGTTTGAAGCGTATATGTTAGGATGGTAACGTTATAATAATTAAGGATGAAGCGTGAATTCATGCCAGGAATAATAAGTGTGAAGCTTGATTTCCTCCCTTCTGTAATAAGCAGCCAATGAGGTATTTTTCCTTTATTCATGTGTTTAATCTAATACTGTTATAGCGCCAGCTAAACTGTTTTTGTATGTAAGCACTTCAGAGTTATACCAAGCTAATAAGTCACTCGTAAGATAAGGTTGTAAGAGTGTGCTTAACTGTATTTTTCATTTACTTTATAGTTCTCACGGAAGGTGATAATTCTGACTAAATCTACAGAATAAAGCCGCCAGTTAAAATCAAGGAACGGTTGTGCTCGTGGTTACTGGAGGGAGCTACATTCAGACCCTTTACTCAATAGTTTGTTGAAGCACCTTTGACAGCGATTACAGCCTCGAGTATTCTTGGAAATGACGCTACAAGCTTAGCACACCTTTATTTGGGGAGTTTCTCCCATTCTTTTCTGTAGATTCTCTCAAGCACTGTCAGGTTGGATGGTGAGCGTCACTGCACGGTTATTTCAGGTCTCTCCAGAGATGTTCGATCAGGTTGAAGTCTGGGCTCTAGCTGGGCCACTCAAAGACAGTCAGAGGCTTGTCCCGAAGCCACTCCTGCGTTGTCTTGGCTTTATGCTTAGGGCATATGTCCTGAGCAGGTTTTCATCAAGGATCTCTCTGTACTTTGCTCCGTTCATCTTTCCCTCAAGCCTGACTAGTCTCCCAGTTCCTGCTGCTGAAAACCATCCCCACAGCATGATGCTGCCACCACCATGCTTCACCATAGGGATGATGCCAGGTTTCCTCCAGACTTCACGCTTGGCATTCAGGCTAAAGAGCTTTCTCATGGTCAGTCATTTAGGTGCCTTTTGGCAAACCCCAAGCAACTGTCATGTGCCTTTCACTGAGGAGTGGCTTCCGTCTGGCCACTCTACCATAAAGGCCTGATTGGTGGAGTGCTGCAGAGATTGTTGTCCTTCTGGAAGGTTCTCCCATCTCCAGAGCAACTCTGGAGCTCTGTCAGAGCGACCATCGTGTTCTTGGTCACCTCCCTGACCAAGGCCCTTCTCCCCTGATTGCTCAGTTTGGCCGGGCGGCCAGCTCTAGGAAGAGTCTTGGTGGTTCCAAGCTTCTTCCATTTAAGAATGATGGAGGCAACTGCGTTCTTGGGGACCGTCAATGTTGCAGAAATGTTTTAGTACCCTTCCCCACATCTGTGCCTCGATATAATCCTGTCTCGGAGCTCTACGGATAATTTCTTCGACCTCATGGATTGGTTTTTGCTCTCACATGCACTGTCAACTTTGGGACCTTATATAGACAGATTGATGAGATGTTTTATTTATTTAATCCATATTAGAATAAGGCTGTAATGTAACAAAATGTGGAAAAAGTCAGGGGTCTGAATACTTTCCAAATGTACTGTATATGGAGTCAGGAGGTCCCTCCAGCAACATAGACCCACCCAATTGGGAGCCAGGTCCACCCACTGGGGAGCCATGCCCAGCCCAGTTTTTCCCCACAAAAGGACTTTATTACAGACAGAAATACTCCTTAGTACTTTTCATTGTCCCCAGCAAAAGGTGCACCTGTGTAATGATCATGCTGTTTAATCAGCTTCTTGATAACCCACACCTGTCAGGTGGATGGATTACCTTGGCAAAGGAGAAATGCTCAGTAACCGGGATGTACACAAATTTGTGCTATTTTTTTTTAGAGAAATACACTTTTTGTGCGTATGGTACATTTCTGGGATCTTTTATTTCAGCTCATGAAAAATAGGACCAACACTTTACGTGTTTTGTTTATATGTTTGTTCAGTATATTTTAGACCTATATGAATCATACCTTTGGAAGCACATCTCATGAGTAGCAGACCCTTTTCCTTTCTTCCTGTTCCAATCAAATTAGCCTAAACCTACTGTCAAGTTACCAGGTTGTTAGCTAGCTAGGTAACATGACTGAACAACGTGGTTTGTTATCAAACCAATAATTAGTGACCCAGAATGACTTAAAAAATGGCCCACGACTTGGTTTTTTGAAATTATATAAATGCGCAAAAAAAGGCATCTCAGGTAATATGGGTCATATTACATTTTTTAGAGACAAGACATTTTTCTTTGCTGTAAAGGTGCAAGCATGCCTGTCGCGAAGCGGTGCTCCATTTTCCCTCTCTGACACTGGCTGCATGACAGTGAACTTGCAAAGTGTACTCAGACTGGTCTGTGCTCTTGGTTATAACAGGCGATGAAATGATATAATGTATCAACATTGTTTGCTTTGTGTGCTGCTCCAATGTAACAAATGTACAAATCTACTGAAAACTCATCAGGGTCTTGGTCTGCATCCCTGCTCGCCATCACGGCTGAATTATATATATTTTTAAACTGACGGGAGGAATAGACGCGCGTGAAAAGCGGACCGAGAGAAGCAGGTAAGGGCATGTAGGGGATGCGGTTGACTGATTACAGCTGCCACACCTGATATATGCATGAAAGTGAAGTGGATATTATTATCTATAAACAAACATCTATAAACATTTTATAATAGAAGCCAGCAGGTTCTTTATATCGGTAGGGCTGAAAGTCGGTAGTATCATATGAAACGGTACTACGGTATTCTAAAATGTTGGTATCAGAAGTATCATGACCTTTTGGTACCATGATATTACCGGGTACCGGTATACTGTGCAACACTAGCAAAATGTAATTAAAATTACGGAATTAAGTTGGCTAAATCAGAATGACCAACCAATAGGTAGGCTGTTGTTTCATGTGAATGGAGCTGTTGTAGACACTGGAAGGGGAGCGCAGGAAAATAGCCTCAATTAGCATTGCTACTTTAGCTAGCTAGTCGCAACAAAATGGAATATAACATTGCAGTTCGGAATGACACAATTTCATATATACAACAGCGAAAGACTTGCATCACTATACTGGGAACCTTCTATAAAATGCCATTTACATTAAAAAGGAAAGATTTGGTTGTACAAAAATAAAACTTCTTTAAAAAAAGAAATATATTTCAACTATCCGGCTATCCCCAAAAATATATTATTCGAATACTGAAATCATTTCAAGTGCCCATTCCTATATTTTACTATTCCTACACAAATCTATGTTCCTTACCATCACATCATCAATTTCCATCAACCTTGTCTCCATCACATCTGCAAAAGAAGCCCGTCCATGCATGTTCTGAAGTTCTGCTTTGTTCTTCCTCTCATCACAATAACATGAAGTAAAGTTCTCTCTTTTCTAAAACAGTTATCCTCTACAACAGCAACATGTCTGGGTGACTCAAAAGCAAAAGTAAGTTGGACACATACTCTCTCTGTCCAACCCTACCCACTCTCACAGACAGACAGACACACACACACACACACACACACAAACTGTCTGAGGGACAACAAAATCCTGCTTAGCCTCGCGCTCTGTGAGGTCACAGGAGACGAGAATGGGACCTAATCTCACTCCGGGGAGAGAGTTGAGTCTTAAAATAAACATTGGTTAAAAAAAAGAAAAAAAGACAGCGGTCCAATGGCCTCCCCCATGAAGCGACGTGTGAGGGAGTAGGAGGTGGCTTTGCAGTTGTGTACAGCTACATGTAAATGGCTTCTTGTAAGGTTAAGATTGGGAGCCTGGGAAAGAGTTCGTAACGTAATTTTTTGCCAAGGTCGTTTCCCAACGCAGTCTACAGCTTTTAGTACTGTTAATTGTTCGGTATATGGCTAATGAAAGAATCTTATCCACTACTTTGGTGGTGCAAGCAAGCACTGTTTTTCAACCAACAGCAAATGGAATAACGTAGAGCTATTGTATTTGTGTCAAAGTAGCCAACATTTATTTTGCCTAATTGATATGCTCTGATTGACCCAGTTAGAGTAAAAAACCCAGGCTTCGTGTGTGTTTGACATTAGAGTGCACAGTAGTTCCCTGTTTTGGCTGGCTAGTGGCTAAACCTTCTCCATCTTTAACTCCACCCTTTCCTCCCATAAAGGTGCTTTACAGAGGAAATATGCAATGCCTAGGCCTATAGTACATTCCAGTCCAGAGGGAGACAGGCTCCGCCTCCTTGTATGACTCATAGGTAAACAACTCAACTCCTGGAAGAGGTAAAAAGACAGCTCAACCCAATTGGTTTTTCCGTAACTCTGTTTGACTAGGCTACCCCTGAACACAATACAAAGACGCAGACCAGCCTTATTCTTCCCTCTAAGCAACAAAATAGCTAAGAAAATCTAACTGACTGAGGAGAACACTGAAATTGGACAGGCTTGCATAGGAGTTTTAATCATCGATTAAAAGCTTGTGTCCTTATTCCTTAATATGTTAGCTTAGCCTATTTCTCATGCACCTAAAATAATGTCACCTTAAAACATGCAGCGAAACCAAAGCTAACATAAAAATTATGAATTTCCACTATAAGCAGGCTAAATAGTTTTCAACTCAAATGCAAACAAAAGCACAATTCAATTTGAGGGACAATGGAAAAGTTGGTCAGGCTAACATGAACTTATGCCAAAAGCCTGACTTTAGAAACCAAGACTATTGGGATTATGGTAGAGCGCGATGGTACCCGTTTTTATTAATTAATTTATTTTTTAAATCCTGACTAACCTTGAACACCATTCAACCGTTACACAAAGTATTATCCTAAACCGGCTTCAACACATTTGGATTGGTAGCTGCATTTCAAACAGAAATGGCACATAGGCTACATCAGGTCAACAACCTCACCTCCAGGCCAGACTAAAGCATTTAAAAGACTGCAGTGCTTGGAAATTACGGTCCATCACAAATACATCGATGACAGGTGTAATTACAACCCTGGTCAGTTTAGAGAGATTCTCCGGTACTTTTGTATATTACTTTTTAGCCAGTAGTTCTGAAAGTAGCCAAAAGTGGTCCCCGATAAATGCATATGTCATCACATGTACAGTACCAGTCAAAAGTTACACCTACTCATTCAAGGGTTTCTCTTTATTTTGACTATTTTCTACATTGAAGAATAATAGTGAAGAAATCAAAATGATGAAATACACATCCCAAAAAAAGTGTGAAACAAACCCAAATATATTTTTGATTCTTCAAAGAAGTCACCCTTTGCCTTGACAGCTTTGCACACTCTTGGCATTCTCTCAACCAGCTTCACTTGGAATGCTTTTCCAACAGTCTTGAAGGAGTTCCCACATATGCTGAGCACTTGTTGGCTGCTTTTCCTTCACTCTGCGGTCCAACTCATCCCAAACCATCTCAATTGGGTTGAGGTCGGGTGATTGTGGAGGCCAGGTCATCTGATGCAGCACTCCATCACTCTAATTCTTGGTCAAATAGTCCTTACACAGCCTGGAGGTGTGTTGGGTCATTGCCCTGTCGAAAAACATATTGTCATCCCATCTGGTTTTCACTTAGTGGGACTGTGTATCACTGCAGAATGCTGTTGTAGCCATGCTGGTTAAGTGTGTCTTGAATTCTAAATAAATCACTGACAATGTCACCAGCAAAGCACCCCCACACCTCCTCCTCCATGCTTCACGGTGGGATCCACACATGCAGAGATCATCCGTTCACCTACTCTGCGTCTCACAAAGGCACGGCGGTTGGAACCAAAAATCTCAAAAATGGACTCATCAGACCAAAGGACAGATTTGCACCGGTCTGATGTCCATTGCCCAAGCAAGTCTCTTCTTCTTATTGGTGTCCTTTAGTAGTGGTTTATTTGCAGAAATTCGACCATGAAGGCCTGATTCACACAGTCTGCTCTGAACAGTTGATGTTGAGATGTGTCTGTTACTTGAAGCATTTATTTGGGCTGCAATCTGAGGCTGGTAACTCTAACAAACTTATCATCTGCAGCAGAGGTAACTCTGGGTCTTTCTTTCCTGTGGCGGTCCTGAGAGCCAGTTTCATCATAGCGCTTGATGGTTTTTGCCACTGCATTTACTGACCTTCATGTCTTAAAGTAATGATGGACTGTTAATTGAAATCAAATTGTATGTCACATGCGCCAAATACAAATACAACCTTACAGTGAACTGCTTACTTACAAGCACTTAACCAACAATGCAGTTAAGAAAAAAAACCGTAACAAATACTTAAAGAGCAGCAGTAAAATAACAATAGCGAGGATATACAGTTGAAGTCGGAAGTTTACATACACCTTAGCTAAATACATTTAAACTCAGTTTTTCACAATTCCTATTTATTTCAGCTTTTATTTATTTCATCACATTCCCAGTGGGTCAGAAGTTTACATACACTCAATTAGTATTTGGTAGCATTGCCTTTAAATTGTTTAACTTGGGTCGAACATTTCAGGTAGCCTTCCACAAGCTTCCCACAATAAGTTGGGTGAATTTTGTCCCATTCCTCCTGACAGAGCTTGTGTAACTGAGTCAGGTTTGTAGGCCTCCTTGCTCGCACACATTTTCTATAAGATTGAGGTCAGGGCTTTGTGATGGCCACTCCAAAACCTTGACTTTGTTGTTCTTAAGCCATTTTGCCACAACTTCGGAAGTATTCCTGGTGGTTATTGTCCATTTGGAAGACCCATTCACGACCAAGCTTTAACTTCCTGACTGATGTCTTGAGATGTTGCTTCAATATATCCACATAATTTTCCTCCCTCATGATGCCATCTATTTTGTGAAGTACACCAGTCCCTCCTGCAGCAAAGCACCCACACAACATGATACTGCCACCCCCATGCTTCACGGTTGGGATGGTGTTCTTCAGATTGCAAGTCTTCCCCTTTTTCCTCCAAACATAACGATGGTCACTATGTCCAAACAGTTCTATTTTTGTTTCATCAGACCAGAGGACATTTCTCCAAAAAGTACGATATTTGTACCCATGTGCCGTTGCAAACCATAGTCTGGCTTTTTTATGGCGGTTTTGGAGCAGTGGCTTCTTCCTTGCTGAGCGGCCTTTCAGGTTATGTCGATATAGGACTCGTTTTACTGTGGATATATATACTTCTGTACTGGTTTCCCCCAGCGCTGTTGTTTTGGGATTGATTTGCACATTTCTCACCAAAGTACGTTCATCTCTAGGAGACACAACGCGTCTCCTTCCTGAGCAATATGATGGCTGAGTGGTCCCATGGTGTTTATACTTGCGTACTATTGTTTGTACAGATGAACGTGTTTTTTTCCTGAGGTCTTGGCTGATTTGTTTTGATTTTCCCATGAAAGCAAAGAGGCACTGAGTTTGAAGGCAGGCCTTGAAATACATACACAGGTACACCTCCAATTGACTCAAATGATGTCAATTAGCCTATCTGAGGCTTCTAAAGCCATGACATCATTTTCTGGAATTTCCAAGCTGTTTAAAGGCACAGTCAACTTAGTGTATGTAAACTTCTGGCCCACTGGAATTGTGATAGAGTGAATTATAAGTGAAATAATCTGTCTGTAAACAATTGTTGGAAAAATTACTTGTGTCATGCACAAAGTAGATGTCCTAACCAACTGTATAAAGGGGTACCAGTACAAAGTCAATGTGCAGGGGTTACTGGTTAGTCAAGGTAATTGAGGTAATATGTACATGTAGGTAGAGTTATTAAAATGACTATGCATAGATAATAACAGAATAGCGGCAGCGTAAAAGAGGGGGGGGTGCTTAGATTAGATGTTCAGGAGTCTTAAGGCTTGGGGGGGTAGAACCTGTTAAGAAGCCTGGATGGCAGGAAGCTTGGCCCCAGTGATGTACTCGGCCGTACGCACTACCCTCTGTCGTGCCTTGCGGTCGGAAGTCTTGCAGTTGCCATACCAGACAGTGATTCAACCAGTCAGGATGCTCTTGATGGTGTGGCTGTAGAACCTTTTGAGGGTCTGAGGACCCATGCCAAATCTTTTGGGGCGTGCTCGGTCCTCTTTTCCTGTAGTCCACAATCATCTCCTTTGTCTTGAACATGGTGAGGGAAGAGGATGTTGTCTTGGCACCACACGGCCAGGTCTCTGACCTCCTCCCTATCGGCTGTCCACTGTTGTGTCACCTACCACTGTTGTGTCATCAGCAAACTTAATGATGGTGCTGGAGTCGTGCCTGGCCGTGCAGTCATGAGTGAACAGGGAGTACAGGACGGGACTGAGCACGCACCCGAGGGGCCCCGTGTTGAGGATCAGCGTGGGAGATGTGCTGTTACCTACCCTTACCACCTGGGGGCAGCCCGTCAGAAAGTCCAGAATCCAGTTGCAGAGGGAGGTGTTTAGTCCCAGGGTCCTTAGCTTAGTGATGAGCTTTGAGGGCACTATGAAGCTGGTTGAGAGACTGCCAAGAGTGTGCAAAGCTGTGGCTTTGCACACAGGGTGGCTACTTTGAAGAATCTAAAATATATTTTTTATTTGTTTGACACTTTTTTGGTTCCTACATGATTCCATAGTTTTGATGTCTTCACTATTATTCTACAATGTAGAAAATAGTACAAAATAAAGAACAACCCTTGAATGAGTAGGTGTGTCCAAACTTTTGACTGGTACTGTATGTGCAGATATGCACACCACGTCATTGCTCTCTCTCTGCTGTGTGTGCGCATCTTGCTAGCTGTCACTCAAATGGCGAGGGGCTGAAGCTCATTGGCTGAAACTCTAAGTGCTAGGGAGCTGGCCCAAGTCGGGGAACATTTTGGGAAAATGGCACCGCACAGCTTCTAGAAAACCGCCGCTTTCCAACTAGGGAATTCATGGCTAATTGAGGTAAGACAGCAATTCTGCTTATTGACTATACACATATAAACTACACACAGACACATTAAGCCCAAAGCGGGAGGTTTGTCATCAAGGTTCCGGTACATGTCTAACTGGATGTGTTGCTCTTACATCACAAGCCAAACTGTGCAGTGATACCTGGGAACAGTGCATGGTTCGCCTGTCTTTCTTGGCAGGATTACAACAAGACACAAACTACTGATGAGCAAGAGGTTGTGGGCCATAGTTTATTGGCAATAACACAACTTCGTCACTCCTACACATGCACTAGTTACAGTGCATTCGTAAAGTATTCAGACCCCCTCATCAATATACATACAATAACCTATAATGACAAAGCAAAAACTGGTTTTGAAAATTTTGCAAATGTATAAAAAACCTTAAAAAAAAAAATGAAATATCACATTTACATAAGTATTCAGACCCTTTACTCAGTACTTTGTTGAAGAACCTTTGGCAGTGATTACATCCAAGAAGATTCGAGGCTATGACGCTACAAGCTTGGCACACCTGTATTTGGGGAATTTCTCCCATAGATCCTCAAGCTCTGTCAGGTTGGATTGGGAGCATTGCTGCACAGCTATTTTCAGGTCTCTTCGATCGGGTTCAAGTCCGGGCTCTCACTGGGCCACTCAAGAACTTGTCCCGAAGCCACTCCTGTTTTGTCTTGGCTGTGTGCTTAGGGTTGTTGTCCTGTTGGAAGGTGAACCTTCGCCCCAGTCTGAGGTCCTGAGCGCTCTGGAGCAGGTTTTCATCAAGGATCTCTCTGTACATTGTTCCGTTCATCTTCGCCTTGATCCTGACTAGTCTCCTAGTACCTGCCGCTGAAAAACATCCCCACAGCACGATGCTGCCACCATGCTTCACCGTAGGGATGGCGCCAGATTTCCTCCAAACATGATACTTGGCATTCAGGCCAGAGTTCAATCTTGATTTCATCAGACCAGAGAATATTGTTTCTCATGGTCTGAGAGTCCTTTAGGTGCCTTTTGGTAGAGTGTTAATGAGCCATTTGTAAATTTTTCTCTCAGCTTTTGTTATTTTCTCTAGATTGGCGAGAGAACATTTCATTTGAGTACTTTTATTGTCAATGTCATATGTTTGCTATCATTGGGCCACTATTGTACCCAAAGTGCCCCCAAATACATTGTTTTGCTGCTGTAAACTCATTAACTTGTTGCATTTCTCCAATCAAAGGGTGATGTTGACCATTTTTTATTCATGACAGATTTTTTTTAAATCCCAGATTATTTAAATTTCTTTATATTCCCCTTATGATCATAAATTGCAATCCATTTTTATTTATTTTTCTATGGTTATCATGTAAGACTAACTTTACCTAACCCATGCATGCCCTGCTACCTGCTGGTGCTGCTAATGCCAGTTCCTGTTCTTCTATTGATGGCCTACTAACACAGACACTGATCAGATCACACTCTACCATAAAGGCCTGATTATTGGAATGCTGCAGAGAAGGGAGAACCTTCAGAAGGACAACCATCTCCACAGAGGAACTCCGGAGCTCAGTCAGAGTGACAATCGGGTTCCTGGTCACCTGCCTGACTAAGGCCCTTCTCCGCCGATTGCTCAGTTTGGCCGGGCAGCCAGCTCTAGGAAGAGTCTTGGTGGTTCCAAACTTCTTCCATTTAAGAATGATAGAGGCCACTATGTTCTTGGGGACCTTCAATGCTGCACATTTTTTTGGGGTACCCTTCCCCAGATCTGTGCCTCGACAAAATCCTGTCTCAGAGCTCTATGCACAATTCCTTTGACCTCATGGATTAGTTTTTGCTCCTTCATGCACTGTCAACTGTGGAACCTTATGTAGACCGGTGTGCCTTCCAAATCATGTCCAATCAATATACATTTACCACAGATGGACTCCAATCAAGTTGTAGAAACATTTCAAGGATGATCAATGGAAATGGAATGCACCTGGGCTCAATTTAGAGTATTATAGCAAAGCATCTGAATATTTATGTAAATAAGATGTATATATATATATATACAATAAATTGCTTTGTCATTATGGGGTATTTTGTGTAGATTGATTATTATTATTATTTGCTATATATATATATATATATATTTTAGAATGAGGCTGTAACAAAATGTGGAAAAAGTCAAGGGGTCTGAATACTTTCCGAATAGACTATTTTGTTTAGTGGCCGATAGCAGCATAATTAACATGACAAATACAAGAGCCTTCCACTCACTGTCCAAACAATCTCAGCCGTCACCCATTTAAGAATACGAGTCTTGTGAAATCATGTCTGCAAAGACTTGTCTGCATTCATGGGTGCTGCTGGGTGGGTACAAATAAGGTTCCAAACAGTGTACCAGCTTCAATCTAATTATAGAGACCGCAAACAAAGGCAACATTTTCACAGGTTAATGTCCTCAAATGTAAATGTTTAGGAGAGAGTTAATTAGGTTATGTTGGGGTACCATACAAAGTTACTAAATTGCATGGTCAGATAACATCATTATGCTTCAAGGCTACATTGTTGTTTGATGGACATGTATCCTTTTTTCCGATACAAATGGGCAGATTTGACAGGTGACGTCATCCCAGGGACAGTAGTGGTGACCACAACCTTTCTTCTGACTAATTTGTTACAGTTCAGAGGCGAAAAATAGATTGAAACATGCAACTTTCTAATTTATTTTCAGTCAGCCACTTGTGAGGTTTCGAAATGTTGCATTGTATGATTAGCTCCAAATTCAATCATGTTTAAGAATGCTTAGCTAACATTTAGGATTTGCATGCCTATAACGTTACTTGAGACATTATTTTCAACTACGTTAAATCTAGGCTCCAACCAAGTAAAACATGTTTCTTTTAATAGACACCTTTGGGCTTTACCACGCGCCCACTTGACTCAAGTGTGTCACTGTTTACAAAGGAGTTTAAAATGGAACATTACTTTTACCGTCTCGGTTTAAAATGGGATTTGAAATGGAAAATGTTATTCCAATTCGTTCTAAACAATTTTGTTTACCAAAATGTAAAAAAACCATTTTACTATCATAATATATTTTACATTTATTTTAGGACATTTAAATAATCTATAGCAGATGAATTCAGTAGTTCAGATGTTGCGTGCTCAAGTGCACAATAATGCAAAACTGGATTTTTTTCCCCCTAATTGTTTTCCAGGCCTCAATCCATAATTCCCAGTCCTTCGGGAAAGGGTGGATAAATCCCTCAGAAATTTATAAAACTCAAGATTTGAACCTACTGCGACTGTTCGATAGAATAAAGTTAGTCTACTAAATTGGAAAACGCGCATTACAACTTTACGCGTTTATTGTAACAGTTGTCAACTTTTCCTACCTGCACGGAATCGGCGGCCATCTTGGCTTTCGACTTTTGAATCAAACTCTACGGAGAGAGGGGAGGTGGAACTCCAAAAACAGTCTTGTTTTGAGTTTCCCTCTCGTGCGACAAAAATAACTTATTCGGTGACCAAACCATCGGTCATCTTGGAAATACTTGACTTTCCATGCCTTTCTTTGAATCCTTGTGTCTTTTTTCGATTAGGCCAAGGCACGAAAAGTTGTTCTATAGTCCACATAAGTGAAGCAGCACCATAAATCTGTCCCACTGCTTTGGGAGAGAGCAGCGGTGGTTTGTGTGGAAATACATCAGCGTCCGCCCATAGGAGCTATGCACTCACTCAACCCATAGCCCACTCTCGCGGCCAGATTATAGTCACACTCTCTCACGTGATCATACATTTCACACACGAACCCCGCAATCCCATGTAAAAAATGTTTATGGAATAGTTTAACAATTCTAGGACTAGATTAAAACGATGAAGATTATGAGCAGGAGGTTATACTATGATATAGTAGCTGAAAATAGTGCAGGAAACTTCAATGACATCATCTTCCTAATTTTATTATAGGATACCAAATATAAAAAGCAGCAGTAGTATAGTGATAGCCTACAGGGGTTCCCAAACTTTTTCACTCAGGGCCCCCCTATTTCTATGGGCACAAGCACTGTTCTTGATACAAGCTGTTCACACCCCTCTTGTTGGTGGAGACCATTTTGCAGGTTTAAAGTTTACTTCCTGCAATTCTACACATTTTGTCATGGGGCCCAAAGAAAATATAGCAGTTTTAAATCAACATTTCTTGCAATTCTATACATTTTGCCATGTCTAATGTGTATTCATGTGATATTTGAGTGACAAAAAAATTACAACAATATCTATGGGCTAAAAAAAAATACATGAAAGCGTTAGTTGATCTGAACATTTCTGACAAGTTAGAAATAGCTCTCTAAGGTCTACAATAACTAACATGACAAGATTAACTGATGATGCTCTGCAATTTCGAAATTGCACCTTCTGCATTCTACTATTACAACTTAAAGCCGTAATGAGTTTCCCCGCGCCCCCTCTACCGATCCCTTGCAGTTTGGGAATCACTGGCCTAATACATTGTAGTAGTACAGTAGTAGTAGTTGCAGAGAATAACTATCATGATTGTAACCAAATCTGTCCAGTTGCTGATGCCAATCTAAAATAGCTGTCAACTGACTGCACTTGATACCAATGGCACCACGCTGTCCATGTGCAGGCAGGCCTTCTACAGAAATGGCCCCAACAAGATAAAGAATCAAGTCATGTCCATTATACAATAGTCCATGTGTAAAGTTCTGAACATCTGCGCCCTGTTCAATAATATCCGTCATAACCTGAGACACTGGGATGTTGGTCTGGCCCCAGTGTATTATGTAAGGCTGTGCTGAACTCTACCTCTCGCTTAGGTGAGACGTCATGCATAGACGTCAATGGAATGTGGGAGAGTGTTCCATAGTGTGTGCCCATTACCCATTACCCAAAATCAACTAAGCTTCTGATAACCTGAAATGTGATCTTTTCAATCCAACAATACTACAGTAGTTCATGGGTTTGATGTGGTAATAGGTTGGTTTCAAGTATGGGTAGTAGTGAACTAAACTCAGCAAAAAAAGAAACGTCCCTTTTTCAGGACCCTGTCTTTCAAAGATAATTCGTAAAAACCCAAATAACTTCACAGATCGTCATTGTAAAGGGTTTAAACACTGTTTCCCATGCTTGTTCAATGAACCATAAACAATTAATGAACATGCACCTGTGGAACGGTTGTTAAGACACAAACAGCTTACAGACGGTAGGCAATTAAGGTCACAGTTATGAAAACTTAGGACACTAAAGAGGCCTTTCTACTGACTCTGAAAAACACCAAAAGAAAGATGCCCAGGGTCCCTGCTCATCTGCGTGAATGTGCATTAGGCATGCTGCAAGGAGGCATGAGGACTGCAGATGTGGCCAGGGCAATAAATTGCAATGTCCCTACTGTGAGACGCCTAAGACAGCGCTACAGGGAGACAGGACGGGCAGCTGATCTTCCTCGCAGTGGCAGACCACGTGTAACAACACCTGCACAGGATCGGTACATCCGAACATCACACTTGTGGGACAGGTACAGGATGGAAACAGCAACTGCCCGAGTTACACCAGGAACGCACAAGTGCTCAGACTGTCCGCAACACGCTGAGAGAGGCTGGACTGAGGGCTTGTAGGCCTGTTGTAAGGCAGGTCCTCACCAGACATCACCGGCAACAATGTTGCCTATGGGCACAAACCCATCGTCGCTGGACCAGACAGGACTGGCAAAAAGTGCTCTTCACTAGCGAGTCGTGGTTTTGTCTCACCAGGGGTGATGGTCGGATTCACGTTTATCGTCGAAGGAATGGGCATTACACCGAGGCCTGTACTCTGGAGCGGGATCGATTTGGAGGTGGAGGGTCCGTCATGGTCTGGGGCGGTGTGTCACAGCATCATCTGGCTGAGCTTGTTGTCATTGCAGGCAAACTCAACGCTGTGTGTTACAGGGAAGACATCCTCCTCCCTCATATGGTACCCTTCCTGCAAGCTCATCCTGACATGACCCTCCAGCATGACAAAGCCACCAGCTGTACTGCTCGTTCTGTGCGTGATTTCCTGCAAGACAGGAATGTCACTGTTCTGCCATGGCCAGCGAAGAGCCCGGATCTCAATCCCATTGAGCACGTCTGGGACCTGTTGGATCGGAGGGTGAGGGCTAGAGCCATTCCCCACAGAAATGTCCGGGAACTTGCAGGTGCCTTGGTGGGAGAGTGGGGTAACATCTCACAGCAAGAACTGGCAAATCTGGTGCAGTCCATGAGGAGGAGATGCACTGCAGGACTTAATGCAGCTGGTGGCCACACCAGATACTGACTGTTACTTTGATTTTTACCCCCCCCTTTGTTCAGGGACACTATTCCATTTCTGTTAGTCACATGTCTGTGGAACTTGTTCAGTTTATGTCTCAGTTGTTGAGTTTCTGTCTCAGTTGTTGAATCTTATGTTCATACAAATATTTGCACATGTTTAGTTTGGTGAAAATAAACGCAGTTGACAGTGAGAGGACGTTTCTTTTTTTGCTGAGTTTACATATATTTAACTACATCAAATCTTGGTAGTGTTTTCAGTAGTTAATGACTTGTTTTACCATGTAGCGGTGTAGTTAACTACTGGAACTACATATTAGACAACTTTTTTTGCAAAAGGAAAATAAAATATGGGTGAAGTAGGCAATAATGATTTATTTTCGGCATCAGACCTCCGTAATTCTCACTTGAAACATTGTTTTTGTGTTTAATAGGCTAAATTACACACTGTTAACATTTGGCCCCAGAGTGATCTGTCTTGGAATTTGTAGTCTGTGAGATTTCAGATTTAGATATCATGTTTCACAAAGTAGTTTGGATGTAGTGAACGTAAACTATATATTTCTTAAGGGTAGCAATTAGTGTAGCTTAACTTCTTCAAGTGTAACGTAATTGGTACCTTGGTAAACTATATTTTAAGAGTTGCTTCCCCAACACTGTTGGTTTCCTGCTTCTGTATCATCACCAGTACATAAGAAAGTTGTTACACTATATAGCCTTCATTACAGGTCCTGGATCAGTTTGGTCATCTTACAGATGAAGAGATCCAATCTCATGAAGTAGGTCTCAGATCAGTCTGGGAGGGCTTGGACAGAGGGCAGGGAAACCCTTTTTATTGGGTCACAGTGACAAGTACAGGAAGTTGTTGATGGGATTAATAGGAGATTGGTTCAGTAACTGATGACGAGCATGAGATTACCTGGGCCTGGCTGGGTAAAGCTTGGTGAGACACCGATTAAACAGTGTGCATCAGGCAGCCCTGGGACTGTGACTTACCCTTTTCTTCTAACAGAGAAGTTGATGTATACTTGTTGCCATTCTTTTCCTCAGTTTGGAAACCCCCATGTCATTTGGTCTCAATCTGCTTTTTTCAGGAAGAGGTATCACCTAGCCTGATCCATGTCTTTTCATTTACAGTGGCCAAGTGTTCATTTGCTGTTTCCATAACACACACACACATCACCATGGGCTGGATAATGTCACCCATAGATGTCTCCACTCCAGGCGGGTGAAGACACAAATTAGCCAATGAGCTCCCTCCATAGTACAGCGAGAACAGCAGCCAACATTTTCAGTGTCGATCAATGTACTAACAAATAATTAAATAAAAAGCATGCAGTAATTGGCAATTCATTTTTTTTTTATAAGACAACAAAAACATGGGAATGACAAAATGATAACAAAAACATGGTGAGGTTGACATTCGAACAGATACTACACAGAGAGAGAGAGAGAGAGAGAGACTGCCCTCGCAGTGATTTTTTGTTGGTTAGGGAGGAAGGAAAAATAGGCTGAGTAACCAAAACTACAGGAGTAGCCTCTGTATAACATAGACCTTAAAGGGGCACTTCACCACTTTAACCTCACATTCATTATACAGTAGACGTTGGAAGTTTACATACACCATAGCCAAATACATTTAAACTCAGTTTTCCACAAATCCTATTTAATCCTAGTAAAAATTCCCTGTCTTCGGTCAGTTAGGATCACCACTTCATTTTAAAAATGTGAAATGTCAGAATAATAGTAGAGAATGATTTATTTCATCACATTCCCAGTGGGTCAGAAGTTTACATACACTCAATTAGTATTTCGTAGCATTGCCTTTAAATTGTTTCACTTGGGTCAAACGTTTTGGGTAGCCTTCCACAAGCTTGCCACAATAAGTTGGGTGAATTTTGGCCCATTCCTCCTGACAGAGCTGGTGTAACTGAGTCAGGTTTGTAGGACCTCCTTGCTCGCACATGCTTTTTCAGTTCTGCCCACACATTTTCTATAGGATTGAGGTCAGGGCTTTGTGATGGCCACTCCAATACCTTGACTTTGTTGTCCTTAAGCCATTTTGCCACAACTTTGGAAGTATGCTTGGGGTCATTGTCCATTTGGAAGACCCATTTGCGACCAAGCTTTAACTTCCTGACTGATGTCTTGAGATGTTGCTTCAATATATCCACATAATTTTCCTCCCTCATGATGCCATCTATTTTGTGAAGTGCACCAGTCCCTCCTGCAGCAAAGCACCCCCACAACATGATACTGCCACCCCCATGCTTCATGGTTGGGATGGTGTTCATCGGCTTGCAAGCATCCCCCTTTTTCCTCCAAACATAACAATGGTCATTATGGCCAAACAGTTCTATTTCTGTTTCATCAGACCAGAGGACATTTCTCCAAAAAGTACAATCTTTGTCCCCATGTGCAGTTGCAAGCCAGTCTGGCTCTTTTGGAGCAGTGGCTTCTTCCTTGCTGAGCGGCCTTTCAGGTTATGTCGATATAGGACTCGTTTTACTGTGGATTTAGATACTTTTGTACCTGTTTCCTCCAGCATCTTCACAAGCTGTTGTTCTGGGATTGATTTGCACATTTCGCACCAAAATACATTCATCTCTAGGAGACAGAACGCATCTCCTTCCTGAGCGATATGACGGCTGCGTTGTCCCATGGTATTTATACTTGCTTACTATTGTTTGTACAGATGAACGTGGTACCTTCAGGCATTTGGAAATTTCTCCCAAGGATGTACCAGACTTGTGGCGGTCTACAATTAGTTTTCTGAGGTCTTGGCTGATTTATTTTGATTTTCAAATTTGGTCAAGCAAAGAGGCACTGAGTTTGAAGGTAGGCCTTGAAATATATCCATAGGTACACCTCCAATTGACTCAAATGATGTCAATTAGCCTGTCAGAAGCTTCTAAAGCCATGACATAATTTTATGGAATTTTCCAAGCTGTTTAAAGGCACAGTCAACTTAGTGTATGTAAACTTCTGACCCACTGGAATTGTGATGCAGTGAATAATAAGTGAAATAATCTGTAAACAATTGTTGGAAAAATGACTTGTGTCATGCACAAAGTAGATGTCCTAACCAACTCGACAAAACTATAGTTTGTTAACAAGAAATTTGTGGAGTGGTTGAAAAACGAGCTTTAATGACTCCAACCTAAGTGTATGTAAACTTCCGACGTTAACTGTATGCCATTTAGCAGATGCTTTTATCCAGAGTTCTCATTCACCATACCAGTGTCTGAAATCAGCATGTTTCTACAAAAAGATGACTGAGAGAATGACTCCTGATGATGTCACATGGTGAAGTGCCCCTTTAATAACATGAGAACACAAGCCATGTTTAGTTTTTACTGCCTGCCTACCATCCCAACATCACAATTTACCTCAGGAGATTCAATCTCTCTTTTATAATCCACTGTGGGAAAAAAAATCCCTTTTCTTTTTCGTACTTCTGCTGTCTCAAAGTCTGGGCTAGGGCTTGATTAATTAAGGGCTGTTCTAGTGCTCCGGCACTGCAGTCACTGGCTGGGCTGAGTTTCAGAGATGATCTGATCAGTGTCTGTATTAGTAGGCCATCAATAGAAGAACAGGAACTGACATTAGCAGCACCAGCAGTTAGCAGTGCACGCATGGGTTAGGTAAAGTTAGTCTTACATGATAACCATAGAAACATAAATGAAAATGGATTGCAACTCATCATCCTAAAGGGGAATATAAAGAAATTAAAATAATCAAGAATAATAAAATAAAAAAATCTGTCATGAATAAAAAAATGGTCAACGTCACCCTTTGTTTGGAGAAATGCAACAAGGGAATGAGTTTACAGCAGCAAAACAATGGATTTGGGGGCACTTTGGGTTCAATAGTGGCCCAATGATAGCAAACATATGATATATTGACAATAAAAGCACTCAAATGAAAAATGGTCCCTCGCCAATCTAGAGAAAATAACAAAAGCAGAGAGAAAAATGTACAAATGGCTCATTAACTAAACGTGTTATACCAAATCTGAAATCATAGCAAGTCCTCTTGAAATAAAATAACCGTTTGAGCCAGATGTATTGAAATTAGTAATATGTACAGCAGCTGAATGAAATTAGTAATATGTACAGCAGCTGAATTGTCTTCTTCCATAGTTTAATTACATCATGTGTAAACACTTCACATTCCACCTAGCAATAATCCAACTGGGTCAAAGAGTCTGAATACAAGTAAATAAGTACAGTATAAAACACTGAATAGTAGTACCACAGTAGTGAACAAGGTGTATCAGTCACCCAAGTCTATGGAGGCCACAGAATTCAGATTTTGTAAAAACGTCTTCAATTCATATAGATAAACTCCAAGATAACATTGTAGTCAACTTTTAATTTTTAGACGGTTACATCATTTGAACACATAAAATGTGGGACGACAATGTCCCCATAGACGATGATAGTAAAGTAGAATGAAAATACAAATAAAATGCAAACAAACAGAACAAGCCAATAAAAACCTGCCCTCTGGACAGAAAATACAAATCATGTGACCAGAAGTAAAAGGACATGGCCAGTGCCAAGTAGACTCGTCTCCTGCCATGTGTCTGTCAAGCAAATCACTCCTGTGAACTTTCACCTGGAAGGAGAAAGGTAGTCCTGGAACTTAGATGCTGGTGGGAACATGCCCTATTGGCACTCTCGCACCAGGAAGAGGCAGCTTCCTGGTTCTGTCGGCTACTATGGAGGCGGAGGAGTCAGTGAAGCGGGCAACATTCAGAAACTGCTAACAACGTCTAACACAGACAGTTCCACAGATCCACTGATGATCTTAGTTTTCCTCCTCTCCTCTGTCCTCTCCCCAGTGTGTGTGACTACGGCATGAAGCCTAGAAGAATGGTCCATCTTTCATGTGCGCTAGTTAGTTTTGGGGTAGATCTTCTCGTAGAAGAAGTTCTGAGCCAGCAGGTAGAGCTCCCCGTCCTTCTCCCGGACGGCGTGAGCCCGGACAAACTGGAACTGCTCCAGGGCAAACTCGTAGAACTCGTTCTCCATCTTCCAGATGGCGGACTGCTGCAGCCTGGCGCTGGATTCCTTGGTGGGCGGCTTCTTTTCACTTGTCTTCCTCAGGTGGGATTTCTTCCCTGTTGGGTAAGGGGCATATCGTTTTAAGTTAAAGATGGTATGTAGAAATTGTCCAATATAATGAAGAGCTGTTAGAGCTGTGAAAAAAAGTGAGAATTGGTCTCTCACAGAGCAGCAACAAGTGAAAATGTAGTTTTGTTTACACACTTAAAATCACCTCTCCTGTGACAAAAGGTACATCTACTGTACATGCTTCAACATTCAAAAACAGGTACGTCATCATTCTACATGCTGACACTAAAATAAAAAAAGTTGGAAAAAGACTAAATCAATCTCCTTTGTGATAAATAATCCTGAATAAAGTCCTAATCTAAAATGTCCTCTCAGTAGGAAGTAGGCATTGGTAGCGTACCCGTTTTGTAGAGCTCAGTGGCGCCCCTGAAGAAGCGCGGCAGCGCCGCCTCCAGCATCATTACAAAGTCCTCCAGCTCCTCAGTCACCCCCACCAGCAGGTACTCATTGACCAGGTTATATTTGGCCTGCTCCAGGGCCCAGTGGCTGCCCACATTCCTACGGGGGAAAAGATTGATTGACTGTCTATCAAATGTATTCAGAAAGCCCTTTTTACACCGGCTGTACGTGAGATGTTCAGATTTACGTAGAGAATGATTTCACGTTGGATACATTGGCAGCTCCGAGCTGAATTGCAGTATACAGTACGGTAAACAAATACAAAATCAATAAACTGCGTTACAATCAAGCAAATAGGCTAGCCTCGCATTCGACAGTTGAGACAGGGGGCAGAAAGAGAGGGGGGATGATACAGATCACACGAGAGAAAAAGCTTATCAAAAGGCATGCAATAGTACTGTATGTATAATGGAGGTAAATTTAAATGGATGTTAAAGGGATTCTGTCCATATCCCAGCTCATTAAGAAATGTTTTATAGGTTAAGAATGCAGGGTATGGATGTCACGTAAAGAGGGGTACATACCAGCATTCGGAGTAGTGACCACAGAAAAAAGGGATCTGCAGCCACAGCTTTTCCGGGGCGCAGTCTGAGCCACCCGCCGACACACACTCATCAAAGGTCTGAATCACATCAACGAAAAATGTAATGTAGCATTACCTATGGAAGCGTGTTTTACTGTTCAAATATATTGTATATATTACTGCTAATAAATAAAATATAATAATTCTGCTCTAAGTGGAACCCAGAAGACGGAATCCGCATTAAGGTTAACAGTCCTACTGTCCGCCCCAGCACCTTTGTTATCGTTTTTGTTTTGTGGACGAAACGGAGGTGAGGTGCATCGAGCAGTAGGTGAAATTTAAAAATAAAATAAAATGGCAGTAGATATTCCGCTGTTCTACCGCGCATGCAAAGACGTACGAAATAATGCAGAGGACTGTGGGACTGACCTTCTTATCCCCCTGTTTCCGGCGTCGCAGGCCGGGCCGGTAGTCGTCCCCAAAACGCAGGAAGTAGTAGTAGGACACCAGGCGCTCGATGGGGTCGCGGATCACATTGATGTAGACGGGCTTCTTTTTTACTCCAAACCTGCGTCAAAACAGAAAGCTAGTGTCAGAATAAATTGTATAATGATGTCCTACCCGACCCGTATATTACACATATATTGTCTAAGATGACCTATGAACAGACAATATCTTAATATTGTGGGCCTGTTCAATAGGAGATGGTGTTATCATTTATTGTATAAGTTCTTACGTCTAGCATAGAGATGCTAGAAATTACATATCTAAGATGACCTATGAA
This sequence comes from Salvelinus alpinus, assembly GCF_045679555.1. Taxonomy (NCBI): domain Eukaryota; kingdom Metazoa; phylum Chordata; class Actinopteri; order Salmoniformes; family Salmonidae; genus Salvelinus; species Salvelinus alpinus. The sequence goes on from NC_092108.1 coordinate 35,628,576, forward strand.
CACGTCACAAATCTAGGCCCTGTTCAATAGGACAGTGTTGCTTCAACTTGCCATTACGACACCCCTTTTCATATGATTTAAAGCCGTATCCCTTCGATAGAACGCAACTCTATCTGTGACATTCTGAATGTTGCGCAATAGTGATGTAGTATTCTATAAGACCACAAGGGGGAGACAGCAGCAAAAGTCTATCTGGTAGGATGTGTGCAGTAGTGAGGGGTTCTCACTTTGTAAAGTCCAGGAAGGAGACGTGGCCGTGGTAGAACGCCGGCTTCATCTCCCCCCACTCTGTCACGTTCTTCACAAACCGCACCTGAGCAGGTAGACAACGGCAATTAATACATGACATGTGCCTATGCAATCCCCTCTTCAATCTCTCGCTTCCACTCTCCCCTCGCATTCACTCTTGCCGATTTTAAAGTGACACCAGCTGCCACTCGTCGCCCACTGTTTACATGCTGCCAGAATTCTAATGTAGCAATGTTTTGACCTCTGTGGAAGAGTGAGAGAGACATATAGAGTCACTCTATACCTCTCTCTCACTCTTCCAGAGGTCAAAACATTGCTACATTAGAATTCTGGCAGCATGTAAACAGTGGGCGACGAGTGGCAGCTGGTGTCACTTTAAAAATCGGCGGATGGCCTCATTGCAATGGGTGGAATGGATCGTGGAAGAAACCATGTGTGTGGAGCCTTTATATTCATTCCATTCCAGCCATTACAAAGAGCTAATCCTCTGATCTCTCCCTCCATCAGCATCCACCGTATGTAATATTTTCCTCTAATCAGCTACATATAGAGGGACGTTACACCCTTGACCCTCTGGCCTCACTCGCTCACCTGGTCCTGCATGGACATGACTGGGTTGTTCTTGGTGGTGTTGATGTGCAGCACGTGGTAGCGGTTCTTGCCACACAGGTCGTAGGCGATGTTGGTGAAGGAGGTGCTGGCCGTCTTGGGCACGCGGTTGTAGATGACCACCATGTCCTCACCGCCGGCCGCCGAGGGGGCCTCCCGCTCCCGCAGGCCGTCCTGCGTGTGCCTCTCCTCGATCTCGTGCACCTCGTGCCTGGCGATGGCCCGCTCTGCCCAGAAGAAGAGGAGTTAAAGGGTTAGTCCACCATATTATAGAAAAATGTTTCCACTTAAAAAAATGGATGCCAAACAAAAACCATCATCTTCAAAGTTTTACTGGAAGAACTATGCAGATGCAAAGTCTGGTAACAGAATTTTGGTAAAATCTCCCTCAGTGTGTTTTATGTGACCACGTATTTCAAAAACTCTTAAAATATATCTGCTCAAAAATGAAAGATTCACAGATGTCTGCAGAAAGAACGGGGTGTCAGCTATGACGTGACACCTTGAGTTTGAAAAAAAATCTATTTTGGTTACTGAACCAAAGTGAAGTGAATTTACACGCGGTATAATAATTGCTTTAATTGAATTTCATCTTCGGTCCCTGATCTGTACTACACAGAAATGCATAATTATAGATATGAATGTCATTCTCTTCATGGTGATGTGTCCTAAATTTGGTACACAAAAAAAAAGGTAGAAATATGCAATATCCTCCTTTGCATATTTGGGTATTATTATACTCTTATCCAGAGCGACTTACAGGGGCAATTAGGGTTAAGTGCCTTGCTGAAGGGCACATCAACAGAGCCTTGTCGGCTCTGGGATTCAAACCAGCAACCTTTCAGTTACTGGCCCAACGCTCTAAACGCTAGGCTACTTGCCGCCCAATCATAGACGTCTATGTTTCACAAGTTTGATCAAAGTAGAGCTCAGTAGGAGTACAGTATAGCACATAACTGTACAGTACAGTCAAGTAGAGTATAGTTCAGTACATTACACTGCCCTACCAAGCAAAAAAGGCAGTAACTGCTCATTTGGTCGAAAAAGAGTTAATGTCATTTTTGCTACATTAAATACATGCTTAATCATGTGGACAAATATCCTGCCTCTATTTTATTGTGTTTTGGAGAAAATGGGGGTCATGTTAGCAGTAACCGCATAAAGTTTCTGTGAATCCAAGGTAAACAAAAGCCATTTTTCTCAGTTCCACACTATGAGCAGTTACTGCGTTCAACTCTAGTGCGCTCTGTGTACTTCACTCTATTGAACTATACTCTACTCTGCTGTCCAAACTTGTGCAACATAGAAGCCTATGATTGGTTCAGATTTGGTCCGGTCCAAATCTAAACCAATCATTGACGTCTATGTTTAGGCCAAATGAAGACCGGTCCAGACGTCTGTGGACGTTGAAATCAAGGCCAGGGTGGAATGATAAAATGTCAACGTCCATGGACGTCTTGTGCTTAGTGGGTGATGAGACCACCAGATGACAAAGAAAACAGGTATGAGCTGAACATAACAGTATGCCAGTGGAAGGGAAGACAGTAGCAGGTGACCCAACTGTGGTTTGTGACTAAATATGATACAATGGGAAATCGTAATTGCAGAAATTCCGTTACCGATTTTTCTGAAATTCTGTTACCATTTTGGTAACAGAATTTCAATGTGTTAATCACTTCATTCAAAATGAATATCAGTTAAAACACTAACTAATAGATAGGGAGGATAATGAAAGGTAGACCCTAATGAGGGAAAGAAATGGGAAAATATCTAAAAGATGTGGGCAGGGGTCTTCACTTCAACATTGTGTATGGATGTATTTCTAATACAGTTTAAGACTTTCTGGTAGATGTTTTGTAATCCATTTGAAAATAAATCAAAGCCTTTGCTTATTCCTAATTTTTAGGAAATGTATATATGCCTTAATTCCTCAATTTAGACTCTTCGATTTCATTTAACACCCAATTTGATATGCTCCTATAAACTTAATGTTGGTGCTCATGGGTCATTTCACATGGAAATGACCAGTAGCAAAAAAATATATATATATAAAAAACAAAAATCTCTACGGGTCCATAGGACACTTTCTATTTAGGTAAACTATCCCTTTAAGGGCCTTCAGCACCTACTATCAAAACAATTGTGTGACTAAAACAAAAATAGGCTTCTGTGTCAAATCAGTCTCAGATTGACTGGTGGTGATAATGGCTCAGATCTGTGCTGGAACACAAAAACACTCCAGCACCTAATACTCGTGGGAACACAGAGCCAAGTCAGCCCAGGTCATGCCTATCCATGTAGACACGCTGGCACCTGGTAGAGGGGAAATTAAGATGTAATCTGTGATCACTCTGCTTCCCCCTCTGCCACCACCCCCCCCCCCAGGCGTCTGCTTATGTCCCACTGATCAAAGCTAGCGCTAACCAACTGTGCTAACAACTGGTGCTAGCCACGATACTGGGCTGTGACAGGTGGCTGTCTATGGTCGTCTGTCATCATGACCGTTGATAAATATGGTCATGAGTAACACCCAAAATAGCTAAGTGACACACCCCCCCCCCCCCCACCTAAAGCACATAGCCATAAAAGAGCTGTTATCGGACCGTTACAATTTCATAAATCAGGGCCCGTATCCACAGGAGTGCTGATCTAAGATCAGTTTAGAACAAAATGAATGTGATTGTATGGACAGTTGGGTAGCTGATCCTAGATCAGCACTCTCACTCAGAGATTCGAGCCCAGATCTCTAGGCCTAGAACGGGGGTCGACAAATAGCAGCCCGCGGGCCAAAACCATCCAGTGTGACATTTTTGGGACCTCCAAAGTTGTCAATTTATTTATTTTATAATTGTTTGGGGGTAAAAGCATTAATATCATCAGGAATTCAACCCCCCCCCCAAAAAAAGGTATTCGTACCCCTTGACTTATTCCACATTGTGTGTTACAGCCTAAATTCAAAATACATTTGATTTTCTCACCCACCTATACACAATACCCCATAATGACAACGTGAAAACATGGTTTAGACATTTTTGCAATTTTATTGAAAATGCAGAAATATCATTTACATAAGTATTCCCACCAGGCAATTCATGTTAGAATCACCTTTGGTAGCAATTACAGCTGTCTTTCTGTGTAAGTCTCTAAGAGCTTTGCACACCTGGATTGTACAAAATTTGCACATTATAATTTGTCAATTCTTTAAGCGCTGTGAAGTTGGTTGTTGATCATAGCTAGACAGCCATTTTCAAGCCTTGCCATATATTTAAGGCGAAGTCAAAAATGTAACTAGGCGACTGAGGAACATTCAATGTTGTCTTGGTAAGCAACTCCAGTGCATATTTGGCCTTGTGTTTCAGGTTATTGTCCTGCTGAAAAGTGAATTCATCTCCCAGTGTCTGTTGGAAAGCAGACTGTACCAGGTTTCTCTCTAGGATTTTGCCTGTGCTTAGCTCCATTCTGTTTATTTTTGTATCCTTGCCGATGACAAGCATACCCATAACATGATGCAGCCACCACCATGCTTGAAAATACGCAGAGTAGTACTCAGTGATGTGTTGGATTTGCTCCAAACATAATGCTTTGTATTCAGGTCATGAAGCTCATTTCTTGCAGTTTTACTTTAGTGCCTTATTGCAAACAGGATGCATGTTTGGGTATTTTTTTAAATTCTGTACAGGCTTCCTTCTTTTTGCTCTGTCAACTGTTTGTTTTATGGAGTAACTACAATGTTGTTGATCCATCCACAGTTGTCTTATCACAGCCATTAAACGGTAACTGTTGTAAAGTGACCATTGGCCTCATGGTGAAATCCCTGAGTGGTTTCCTTCCTCTCTGGCAATGAATTTAGTGTTCCTTCCTATCTTTGTAGTGACTTGGTGTATTGATACACCATCCAAATTGTAATAATTAACTCCACCATGCTCAAAGGGATATTCAAGGTCACATTTTTACCAATAGGTGTCCTTTGTGAGGCATTGGAAAAACTCCCTGGTCTTTGTGGTTGAATCTGTTTGAAATGTACTGCTCGACTGAGGGATTTGTATGTGTGGGGTACAGAGATGAAGTTGTTATTCAAAAAAAAGTGTAAAAAAATAAAATAAAATCACTATTATTGCATACAGAGTGAGTCCATGCAATTTATGTGACAAATTTTTACTCCCAAACTTATTTAGGCTTACCATAACAAAGGGCTTGAATGCTTGACTGAAGATACTAGTGTTCATTTGTAATTATACTGAACAAAAACACAATTTCAATGATTTTACCGACAGTCACAGTTCATATAAAAGGAAATCAGTCAATTGAAATAAATAAATTAGGCCCTAATCTATGGATTTCACATGACTGGGCATAAGCCCACCCATTGGGGAGCCAGGCCCAGCCAATCAGAATGAGTTTTTCCAAACAAAAGGGCTTTATTATAGTCATAAATACTCCTCAGTTTCATCAGCTGTCTGGATGGCTGGTCTCAGATGATCCCGCAGGTGAAGAAGCCGTATGAAGAGGTCCTGGGCTGGCTTGGTTACACGTGGTCTGCGGCTGTGAGGCTGGTTGGACGTACTGCCAAATTCTCTAAAACAACATGAGACAATTTCTCTACAATAAACTAACATTAAATTCTCTGGCAACAACTCTGGTGGGCATTCTTGCAGTCAGCATGCCAATTGCACGCTCCCTCAAAACATCTGTGGCATTGTGTTGTGTGACAAAACTGCACATTTGAGTTGCCTTTTATTGTCCCCAGCACAAGGTGCACCTTTGTAATGACCATGCTGTTTAAATCAGCTTCTTGATATGCCACACCTGTCAGGTGGATTGATTATCTTGGCGAAGGAGAAATGCTCAATAACATGGTATAAACAAATTTTTGCGCAAAATGAGAGAATTAAGCTTTTTGTGCATATGGCACATTTCTGGGATCTATTTCAGCTCTTGAAACCAACACTTTACATGTTGCGTTTATATTCTTGTTCAGTATAATTGGAGAAATTCTAAAAACATAATTACACTTTGACATTATAGGTATTGTGTGTAGGCCAGTGAATCTCAATTTAATCATGCTGTAACAACAAAATGTGGCAAAAGCCAAGGGGTGCGAACACTTTCTATAGGCACTGTATGTGATCGTGTCTCAATGTAAGCAAAGCATGAAATGATTGTTATTTTAAAATACAATTTATTTTTGTGCTTAGTTGTGATCAATTTGCAGTGTACAAATTATGTTCGGCCCACCCGCCGCTCTGAATAAAAATGGTCCGCGGCGGAATCTAATCTAGTTACCTACCCCTGGCCTTAGGACATGCCATGGGAATAGGCTAATATTGGAGACTACTCACTCTCTGTAACAACTGAATCAAGATCAGCTCTCTCTAGCTCTAAAGCATAATGAGCTGAACGTAAACAGGCCCCAAACCAAAAGTTAAGGGCATGGTGTTCAGTACCAACAACAAAGCATGAGTTACAGCCTTGTTGTAGTCCATGGTGTTGAACAAGCTTAGGTAGAAACCCACTGTATCGGAGCAGAGGGCGCCAGACACTTTAGCTAATGGCCGACTGAGGTAATTTAATTACTGGACAAAAGGCCCGCTCTTAAAAGAATAATCACTCTGGCCACACAGTGCGCTTCCATTCAGTTCCCATTTCCGTTGGTTCCCCCTCGCCTCCATATAATTCCAGCTAATTAATGACCTATGGCGGCAACACAGTCTTAAAGACTAAGCCAATACCTATTATTCTGAACACATTCTTAAACACCGGCCGAGATCGCAATAGGCTATTTACTACAATTTCATGCTTAAATTCTAATTTTCAAATCAGTCATACTCGGCGGGAAATCCGCAAATATGACAGTTTGTCATATATTATGACCATCTCATAAGATCTGATAATAAAAACGGGTGATTAGCCTTTCTCCAGGCAGCTCATACATCCATCATACTCCGCAGCTATTCAGCCTCGTTAGCCCCCCGAGCCAAAGTCTAGGCAAAGGGGTAATAGAGATTGGCTATCGCCAGATGCCTTGTATTGTTCTGCTTCAATAGCGCTGGATTGCAAAATCAAATGGAGTATGACAGGGGGGAGATCTAGGTTGCAGCTGTAAATAAAAATAAATAATAGTAGAAGTTGTGTTTTCCCCCCAACATTATATTTGCCCTGTGTTTCCTGGTGGATAATTAGGAGTGTGACAAATTCTCACTCATGCATTATTTGTTTACCGTAGTGCATATACAGCCAGGAGTGAATAAAAGTGTGTGATTAGTTGAGGAGGAGCAAGATACGCTCAGTTTCTATTGAAGACCTGCATAGACATTATTCATGAAATGTCAAGCATACTGTATGAGGGACCCATGTGCTAACTTTTCACAGCAACTAGAAATTTACAGGCTGATCAACTAAATGCTTCAATGACTGTACAGAACTACCGTTTCAAACAAATGCATGACAAAACACAAACATCAGAATCTTGCAGCGTTTGTGAAGAAATGACAGGAAGTGAATGAGTTAAAGCAATTAAGTTGTAAGTGCTCTTTTTAGGCCAGATTACCGTAGCTGGGGGGGATTTTCCTGGCTTGGAGACAACTGCAGCTTTGATGGCCCATGAAAGCGCTCATTCACGTCTACCCTGGCATTTGAGGTCTAGACATCTGAGAGAGAGTCAAGGCAGTAAACGAGAAACTACAAAAATCGGCTGACTTGTACAGCCTAGCCCAAGCAAGTGCAGATATTTCTCTGGTGTCAGAGTTGAGGTGGCAACCGTGTAACCAAGCGCTCAGATACCAGATTTGTATTGGCATGTGGAAATGGGGCATGTGGAAGTAGCCTGTTTCTTGGTGGAAAGGTATCTTGTTAAGCGGCCTATTTTCCTCATGGGAGTACACACAAGCCTCTACTGTCAGTGAAGCGAGACAAAACAAACAATCTGTTGTCAGCAGACAAAACCATGCCCTTTTCAGTTAGAGAAGGGCAGACGGCAACCCCTTTGCAGGCAGTTTTGAGGGAGGTTGTTGTGTGGGGGAAAAAAAGGTCTTGTGATGGTCTGATTCTAGCCTTATGACTGGTGACGGGGTAAAAAAAAAAAAAAGTTAGTTACATGTCGGGATATTATTTTTGACAATATATCGCAATATTATTTTTGGCGGTATCACAATAATTTTGTGTTAGTCGGCTGTGCCAGCGGCAAAATTCCAGTATTTTTCATCCTATAGCTTGTTCTCCATCTTCTTTTAAAAAATAATAAGACAATCTGTTGTCAGCACTTTTATTTCCATGACTGTTCAAAGCAAATTTTCTCGTCCCTCTGCTGCAGACATACAGTGAGCAATACATGTATAGAACATCGAATCACAATATCGACATGCCTTCATATTTAAAAAAATACATATTGTATCGCCCCTACGTACAGTTGAAGTCGGAAGTTCACAAACCTTAGCCAAATATATTTAAACTAAGTTTCACAATTCCTGACATTTAATCCTAGTAAAAATTCTGTCTTAGGATCACCACTTTATTTTAAGAATGTGAAATTTCAGAATAATAGGAGAGAATTTTTTATTTAAGCTTTTATTTCTTTCATCACATTCCCAGGGGTCAGAAGTTTACATGCTACCAAATACTAATTGAGTGTATTGCCTTTAAATTGTAAACTTGGGTTAAACGTGTCGGGCTAACCTTCCACAAGCTTCCCACAATAAGTTGGGTGAATTTTGGCCCATTCCTCCTGACAGAGCTGGTGTAACTGAGTCAGGTTTGTAGGCCTCCTTGCTCGCACATGCTTTTTCAGTTCTGCCCACAATTTCTATAGGATTGAGGTCAGGGCTTCGTGATGGCCACTCCAATACCTTGACTTTGTTGTCCTTACGCCATTTTGCCACTACTTTGGAAGTATACTTGGGGTCATTGTCCATTTGGAAGACCCATTTGCGACCAAGCTTTAAACTTCCTGACTGATGTCTTGAGATGTTGCTTCAATATATCCACATAATTTTCCTCCCTCATGATGCCATCTATTTTGTGAAGTGCACCAGTCCCTAGTGCAGCAAAGAACCCCCACAACATGATGCTGCCACCCCCGTGCTTCACGGTTGGGATGGTGTTCATCGGCTTGCAAGCCTCCCCCTTTTTCCTCCAAACATAACGATGGTCATTATGGCCAAACAGTTCTATTTTTGTTTCATCAGACCAGAGGACATTTCTCAAAAAAGTACTATGTGCAGTTGCAAACCATAGTCTGGCTTGTTTATGGCGGTTTTGGAGCAGTGGCTTCTTTGCTGAGCGGCCTTTCAAGTTATGACGATATAGGACTCGTTTTACTGTGGAGATAGATACTTTTGTACCCGTTTCCTCCAGCATCTTCACAAGGTCCTTTGCTGTTGTTCTGGGATTGAGTTGCACTTTTTCACCAAAATACATTAATCTCTAGGAGACAGAACATGTCTCCTTCCTGAGCGGTATGACAGCTGCGTGGTCCCATGGTGTTTATACTTGCGTACTATTGTTTGTACAGATAAACATGGTACCTTCAGGCATTTGGGAATTGCTCCCAAGGATGAACCAGACATGGAGGTCTACAATTATTTGAGGTCTTGGCTGATTTCTTTTGATTTTCCCACAATGTGAAGCAAAGAGGCACTGAGTTTGAAGGTAGGCCTTGAAATACATCCACAGGTACACCTCCAATTGACTCAAATGATGTCAATTAGCCTGTCAGAAGCTTCTAAAGCATGACATAGTTTTCTGGAATTTTCCAAGCTGTTTAAAGGCACTGTCAACTTGGTGTATGTAATCTTCTGACCCACTGGATTGGTGATACAGTGAATTATAAGTGAAATAATCTGTCTGTAAACAACTGTTGGAAAAATGTACTTGTGTCATGCACAAAGTAGATGTCCTAAAAGACTTACTAAAACTATAGTTTGTTAACAAGAAATTTGTGGAGTGGTTAAAAAAATAAAAAAAATAAAGTTGTTTTAATGACCAACCTAAGTGTATGTAAATTTCCGACGTCAACTGTATCGTGACAATATCGTATTGGGAGGTCCCTGGCAATTCCCCGGCCAACTTAGTATCATTACGGGTATTCACAATGGAGAGCGTTCAACCTAGCTGGCCTTAAAAATCTGTTCGAAAAGATGGAGACCTTAAGATGAGCATCACTAGCAGTCTGTTCTTTAGCCAACTCCTCTTTGTGTTAGGCCTAAGTCTTCTATCTAGTTCAGTGTTTCTCAACCGGTCTGTGGGATGCCGCTGACCACATCCCTGAGATGGTTCTGCTAATTTAGTCAGCTCTAGTCTACATACAGTAAGCAGCCCACCAAGGAAGAAAGAAAAGACAGCTTCCTGCCGGCACTTGACTCGAGGGACCATAGCTTGCCAGCCCCTAGTACAAAAAAATATTGAGAAACAAGTTATTTCAAATCAAATGTATTTATATAGCCCTTCTTACATCAGCTGATATCTCAAAGTGCTGTACAGAAACCCAGCCTAAAACCCCAGTGTTTCTTAACCACTGGTTAGGCTGTGGCCCAACACTGGTCTCTAGGATACTAGTCCCTCAGATGGTTAGCGTAGCTGACAAGGATTTAGTCAGTTCTTAAGTGCTAGTTTTAATTTAAGCGATCCTCCAAAAAAGTACCATAGCATGCAAGCATGTCTTGAGTCTACAGTACATAAAGTATGGTACCAGGCTACTGTATCACTGCAAGCTTAACAGACACTTGTAAGGGTACAAATCATAGTTGACAGTATGAGCTTACCTTGTCAGTTTAGGAAAAATAGACAGCTTCCATCACATCCATCCCCCCCAAAGAACTGGCAGTTACACAAGAATATAGAGCAATTTACAGACGGCAGGCCATAGACACTAATAATTCAATGCCTTGTTAAATGGCTGCTCTGTGGGGTGGACAATTGATTTGACCGGATCTCTTGGCAGGACTTGTCATTGACTAAGCAGGGGAATATCTTCTCAATAACAGCACAGATTTTTCCATAGCCACCACCACTTAAGAGATGGTAAGGCAAGCTGATCATGTGGGAAACCACACTATCGTCCGCTATCCAAAGTTTTTTTTTTAAATCCCAGAAAAATAAAGTTTATATAACAATGCAGCTGTACAGTGACATGGAAAAATATTTGCACCCTTTCTGATTCTATTTATATATATATATATATATATTTTTTTACACTGAATCTTATCAGATGTTAAACCATAACCTAATATTAGATAAATGGAACCTGAGTGAACATTAACATAATTATTTATCAACATTAGAGGTCATGCAACACCCAATGCCTGTGTGAAAAGTAAATTGTCCCTTACACTCAATAACTGGTTGTGCCTCCTTTAGCTCCAATGTCTGTAACCAAACACTTCCTGTAGTTGATGACAGCCTACAGGGAGGTCAGCCGGGACAACAACCTCTCCCTCAAAGTCAGAAGGACCAAGGAGCCAATTGTGGACTACAGGAAACAGGGGGCGAGCACGCCCCCGTCCACGGGGCTGCAGTGGAGTGGGTTGAGAGCTATAAGTTGCTGTGTCCAAATCAATAAGAACTAAAAAAAAGATTGGTACACAGTCGTGAAGGCACCTCCTCCCCCTCAGGAAGTTGAAGTTTTGGCATAGGTCCACATTTCCTTAAAAAGTTGCACCATTGAGAGCATCTTGATTGGCTGCTTGGTATGGCAACAGTACTGCCCTCAAATCGCATGGCGCTACAGAGGGTGGTGCGCACAGCCCGGTACATCACTGGGGCCAAGCTCCCTGCCATCCAGGCCCTCCATATTGGACGGTTTGAAAGGAAGGCCCGGAAAAGCCATAGTCTGTTCTCTCTAATCCGCACGGCAAGCGGTACCAGGCTCCTGAACAGCTTCTATCCCCAAGCCATTTAACCACCTTCTTGCCGGGATAAGCCTTTTAGATCTCCCGTGCCGGCAAGTTAAGGAGTGGCAGTACCTGGACGTCTATTTTAATAAATCCATTGAATATACACCATCACAATGAAAGCCGTTATTACATTTGTTTTAGGCAGGTCCTAAGAAACATAAAAGACTAATAAAAATGTATTTCCGAAAGAATCTAATGGCATATTGAGATGAATTATGTTATTGGTCTGTGCAGCCTATAGGGTACATGGCTGTGCCATACACATGAACTCAAGTTGTTTTGTTCATAAAAACAGATAAGACACATTTAGCCTACCCTGATCAGTCAACACACATACTGTATATTTTCTAGTAGGCCATATGAAATGTAACAGAATAAAATACAAAAGAAAAATTCCCACACAACTTGCGTTAAGGCACTGTGTGGAACCGCTGTCATATAAATGTGATATATAAAAATTAAAAAAAACAGTTTGTCTTGCCCTCACTCCGCTTTGTTAAGGAGAAGGCGTATGGTCTTACATTGAGAGCATCTTCGTCGGGATACCGATTGAAAATAGCAATGTCTATTTTCAAAAGCATGCACGTCCCGTGTTCATACTACACAACCTCCGCAGGCTTTTGGAGTTTCCGATACACTACACGTGTCAAACACATTCCAAGGAGGGCCGAGTGGCCGCAGGTTTTTGCTCTTCCCTTGTACTTGATGAATTAAGGTCACTAATTAGTAACGAACTCCCCACACCTGGTTGTCTAGGGCTTAACTGACAGGAAAAACCTGCAGACACTAGGCCCTCCATGGAATGAATTTGACACCCCTGCTATACACGATCAAGCAAACCAAATAGACCCACACTTGATCTAGGCTACATTATAGCATGTTAAAACGTATCTGATCAGTGATAGATGAGCAAACAGATACACAACCTCCACTTACTTGCCCAGATCGAGAATTAACCAAATATACAGATTCAGTGAAACAAAAATCACATTGATTGAGTAAGACAAGTCACAAGCTTTTTGTCAGGAGTAGTGGATCATGTCTCTCCACTCACAGTCGTTTAGTAGGCCCAGCCAAGGCCTACTATCAGAACATTTTTGCCAGCATGTCATGATCAGTGCTAACAAATGAGCCAACGAGACAAGATCATCATGAGCAGCACTCACCTCGTCGAACACTTCCACAGCCTAATTGTAGCCTAACCGGTCTCCATTTGGATATAAATCGATTTATCTAGACGAGTCCTCACGCTTGTCTCAAAGCAGCGCGAAAAGGTGCTGAAATAGTTGACCACACGCAGGTAAGCTATTGCTTCAAATGTATTATAACAAGTCTCAGTAAGCAACAATGATGCCTTCAATTGCATTAGCCTACTTTATTATAATATTTGTCATTCAGTGATATTTATTCACAGTCATTCTTTATGGATCCATCCAGTTGTGGTTAACAGTGCATGTAGTAGCCAAGTTGAAGCTAGGATGTATTTTTAAACCTAGGATAGTAACTACGCTGCCTAGCAACCATTAAGAGCTCAAGAGAGTAGTGCGCATAGATGCAAAGCAGGGTTCTATCATATATCCTGACACTTAGTCAACATTAGGCCGATACACAGTGCATTCGGAAAGTATTCAGACCCCTTGACTTTTTCCACATTTTGTTATGCTAAAGCCTTATTTTAAAATTGTAGACATAAAAAAAAAAAAAGTCTACACACAATACCCCATAATGACAAAGCAAAAACAGGTTTAGAAATGTTTGCAAATTTATAGAAATATGACACTTACATAAGTACTCAGAACCTTTACTCAGTACTTTGTTGAAGCACCTTTGGCATCGTTTACAGCCTTGAGTCTTTTTGGGTATGATGCTATGAGTTTGGCACACCTGTATTTGGAGAGTTCCTCCCATTCTTATCTGCAGATCCTCTCAAGCTCTGTCAGGTTGGATGGGGAGCGTCATTGCACAGCTATTTTCAGGTCTCTCCAGAGATGTTCGATCGGGTTTAAGTTCGGGCTCTGGCTGGGCCACTCAAAGACTTGTCCCGAAGCCACTGCTGCGTTGTCTTGGCTGTGTGCCTAGAGTCATCTTATTGGAAGGTGAACCTTCTCCCCAGTCTGAGGTCCTGAGTGCTCTACAGCAGGTTATCAAGGATCTCTGTACATTGCTCCGTTCAGCTTTCCCTCAATCCTAACTAGCCTCCCAGTCCCTGCCGCTGAAAAACATGCCCCCAGCACAATGCTGCCACCATGCTTCACCGTAGGGATGGTGCCAGGTTTCCTCCAGATTGAACTCTTTGGCCTGAATGCCAAGCGTCACATCTCGGTTTCATCAGACCAGAGAATCTTGTTTCTCATGGTCTGAGAGTCTTTAGGTGCCTTTTGGCAAACTTCAAGTGGGCTGTCATGTGCCTTTTACTGAGGAGTGGCTTCCATCTGGCCACTACCATAAAGTCCTGATTGGTGGAGTGCTGCAGAGATGAGAGAACCTTCCAGAAGGACAACCATCTCCACAGAGGAACTCTAGAGCTCTGTCAGAGTGACCATTGGGTTCTTGGTCACCTCCCTGACCAAGGCCCTTCACCCCCAATTGCTCAGTTTGGAGCTGGCTGCTCAGCCAGGAAGAGTCTTGGTGCGTCCATACTTCTTCCATTTAAGAATGGAGGAAACTCTTTGTACCCTTCCCCAGATCTGTGCAGCGACACAATCCTGTCTCAGAGATCTACAGACAACTCCATCGGCCCACTGTGCCATAAAGAAATTCTTTAACTCAACGACATTTGTGGATTTTCAAACATGAACTGCTTGTTTCAAGTCCTGCCACAACATCTCTAATTGGGTTTAGGTCTGGACTTTGACTAGACCATTCCAAAACGTAAAAATTGGTTGCTTTTCAGCCCTTCTGACAAACTTGCTTGTGTGTTTCGGATCATTGTCTTGCTGCAATACTCGGCTGCGCTTCAGCTCACGGACGGATGACCTGACATTCTTATTAGAATGATCTGCATACAGAGCAGAATTCAGGGATCCGTCAATGATGGCAAGTCATCCAAATCCTGAGGCAGCAAAGCATCTCCAAACCATCACACTACCACCTAGGGAGGGTCATGAGTAAGAGTACTCAAAACCAACATCAAAACTTATTATTATTATTTTTTTAAAGGGTCAATCAGTTGCTACATATATGTTTTGGCTTATAAATTAAAGATGTACCCATAGATTCTTGAACATAACTTTTAAATGCCGCAAGCTTAGTTCAACTGTCGTACACCAACAGAAACAAAAATATAAGCTTGGTTTTACGCCAACGTAAACAAACACTTTATAGCCTCAAAACGTATTTTGATGTCATGGATAGTCAGTCCTTGCATCCATAGCTCAGTCTATGAATTTGAGAGGGTCCTCTCCAGCCCCATCCCTCAATTTTTTACCGAACCAGGGAGGCAGCGGTGCCATTGTTTCTGCTGTTTGCCGCTTTAACCAAATATATAATTTATTTTACAAAAACTGTAAAACTATTTGGTGGACTGTGCTTTGTGGCTGTCTGAACAGACAAGTGAAATTGTCTTGAAGAGGATGTTCATTTGCTTTGACTCTAGTCTTCCATTTGTACATTTGCCGGGCACAACCAAGCTGAGCACCAAACCGTTCTTCTCCCCAAATTCCAGGCAGAATAAACTAAATGTCTGTATATTGAAAAGAAAAACAGATTTTGGTTTGTAACCCTGAAAAACAGTGTCTTTCAACTCGCCAAATTGAGCCACGTTTCAAAATGATCACTCCGAGAATAACTGTTCCAGGCACGAGTGTGCATTTGCACTGGCAACTTTTTTCATTTATAAAAATATTCTGTTAATGTTTTTTTTTTACTATAAAATAGGTGTGTCTTGACTGATACAGGCTCGTCTGCTAAATTAACAAAACACGGCTATGCCATTGCACATATAGGCTTCTACAAGAAAGCGCAATGGCTGAGGTTACTGCCTTTTTGAAGATTGTGTTCCACCATAACGGTTTCAATAAATTAATCTTAAAATGGCACTTGCTTTTTTATTCAGTGAATATACTGTATATGGGGCAATTCAGATTTGTATTCTGTAATAGTTATGATAAATTAGGCATTGTTGTGATCTCTTGCCTAGTTAAAATAAACAAGTGTAGCTGAGCTGAAGGATCCCAGAATTTTTTTCATATGCACAAAGTTTATTTCTCTCAAAGTTGTGCACATTTTTTTTTACATCTCTGTTAGTGAGCATTTCTCCTTTGCCAAGATAATCCATCCACCTTACAGGTGTGGCATATCAAGGATTTGATTAAACCGCATGATCATTACATAGGTGCGCCTTGTGCTGGGGACAAAACTGCCACTAAAATGTGCAGTTGTCTCAACACAATGCCACAGATGTCTCAAGTTGAGGGAGCGTGCAATTGGCATGCTGACTGCAGGAATGTCCACAAGAGCGGTTGCCAGAGAATTTTATGTTTGTTTATTGTAGAGAAATTGTCTCCAACATCATTTTAGAGAATTTGACAGTACGTCCAACCGGCCTCACAACCACAGACCACACCAGCCCAGGAGCTCCACATCCTGCGGGATGATCAAAGACTAGCCAGCTGATGAAACTGTGGATTTGCACAACTGAAGAATTTCTGCACAAACGGTCTCAGGGAAGCTCATATGCGTGCTCGTCATCCTCACCAGGGTCTTGACCCGACTACAGCTCAGCATCGTAACCGACTTCAGTGGGAAAATGCTCACCTTAGATCGCCACTGGCACGGTGGAGAAGTGAGCTCGTCACAGATGAATCGCGGTTTCAACTGTACCCGGGCAGATGGCAGACAGCATGTATGGCGTTGTGTGGGTGAGCAGTTTGCTGATGTCGACGTTGTCAACAGAGTGCCCCGTGGTGGCGGTGGGGTTGTCGTGCCATTCAACCGCCACCATCACCTCATGTTTCAGCATGATAATGCACAGCCCCATGTCACAAGGATCTGTACACAATTCCTGGAAGCTGAAAATGTCCCAGTTCTTCCATGGCCTGCATACGCAGACATGTCACCCATTGAGCAAGTTTGGGATGCTCTGGATCAACGTGTAAGACAGCATGCTCCAGTTCCCACCAATATCCAGCAACTTCGCACAGCCATTGAAGAGGAGTGGAACAACATTCCATAGGCCACTATCAACAGCCTGATCCAACTCTATGCAAAAGAGATGTTTTGTGCTGCATGAGGCAAATGGTGGTTATAACAGAGACTGACTGTTTCTGATCCATGCCCCTAACTTTTTTTTTTTTAAAGGCATCTGTGGCCAGATGCATATCTCTATTCCCAGTCATGTGAAATCCAGATTAGGGCCTAATACATGCATTTAAAAATTTACTTCCTTATATGAACTCAGTAAAATCTTTGAAAAAGTGTTACAAGTTGCACGAGATATATATTTATTAGTTGTTCAGTATAGATAAAACACACAATTTTTCCAGAACAGGCCTCGTGTTCTAAAATATAAAAATGTTTCTCCTTTTGGGTACTTGCAAAAATATAATAAAAATCATGAGAGTACTCGAACAGTCAAAAAAAAAAGTCAAATGCACATCCTTATTACCACCACAATGCTTGACCGTCGTTCTTACTGTGGAATTCAGTGTTTGGTTTTGCCATCGGGATCCATGTCGTCCAAAAAGTGGACTCAAGTTTGCCGAAAAGTGCCTAGGGGCACCTGGATTATCGTAAAGACTCCTGGAAGAATGTTCTATGGCCAGATGAGTCAGAGAAACTTTTTGGACGACATGGTTCCTATTATGTCTGACAAAAAAAAAAAAAAACACTACATTCCACAGTAAGAACCTCATACCAATCGTCAAGCATGGTGGTTTTGGTTAAACCAGACTGAACACTGCACACTATTGTGAAGTGAAACAACGACAAGCGTCCCATTTAGTCTGGTTAACCAGGCTACATGAACAGCAGCAGCTAATGAATTGACAGAGATCATTCATGAACATCTTGAGTGTTCCAACTGGCCTTTCTATGACACACCACTTCTGTGACAAGAGGCTGTCCCTAGGCAGTCTCGTGACAGTGTACCAGACTGCCAGCACTCACAGTGCACTGCAATTCTGAGGAGAAAGTCTGCCAGAGAGCAGTAGAGAAACTCAGTTCGCCCTAGAGCTGATAGTAGGATTCAGTTGCTGTATAGAAGGTGGAAATTAAATGAAAGGCAGGAGGAGAGCAGTGGAACAGTTCTGCCAGACTGCCTTATCCCTCTATTCTCTGATAAAATTGGTTGTAAAATGCTGCAGGCATGTGTCTCTCCCCTCCTTTTGTTAAGGCTTATGATGGGTGCTACCAGGGGTTTAACTATTTTTGTGTTGAGATGAAAATGTAATCCCCCCCCCTCTTTTGATACAACTGTAAACTCTAAAGCGGGAGATAGAAGTCTGAAATTGGGAGTGACCGATCCAAAGGCTGTTTGTCCACAGGGGATTATAATCTTGCACTGCGGTAGCATCCCAGACTCCAGATAAAGAGGCCATTTATGGTTATTGACCAGCAAAGGAAGGTCTTCGCTGAAAAGTAATACGATTATCCGTTGTGACAGTGCCGGTCTACAGAAGCTCTGTTGTTTCAGCTGGGTCTCTCATAGGGATGTTGAGCAGTGTTATAAAAAGGGATAGTCACCCGCCTCGAATAAACGACACCTTCTCCCCCCCCCCCCTCATACTTAACCACACCAACCCCGGATCGCTCGTCAAACCCCTTGGAAACCGACAAGGGAACAACATGCGTGCGAGGAGAGCGGTCTCAACTACACTCCGGGTTGCGAAACAGTTCACAGCACCGTGATTAGCCTGTCAGTCATCGGGTCGCAACTGTGCACAAAATGTAGCGCCGAACTTCACGGAAAGACATTCTTCTTTAAAGTGGAAGCCAATGTCCATAAATACACCAATCAGGGCCCTAACTGCTCGAGATTAGGGCCATTAGCACTCTGCCCACAACAAATCCATTCCTGACACCTGCATTTCCACAAATCGGATCCAATCGGCACTCAAATGGCATGTTTCAGAGTGGTGAGGGAGAGACACTTAGAGATGTACAGTAGCCACTCTGTACTAAAAGCCAGCCAATTAACATGACTCAGGCCTTTTTATAACCCCGGGAGGCTAAAAACGGCTCCATGGTGTCAAAAGGAGTTCAAAGGTAGTCGGAGTGCGCTGGATAATGGCGATAAAGAGAGAGAGCGAGCGAGCACAGAGTTGAACTTGGAGAGGAGTCAAGATGGCCACTCCTCAATTAACCCTACTAACGAGGCTAAATTAAATGATACAACCAGGCCTCGACCAGAGCCATACATTTGCATACACAGCTCTGGCCTAGACTATACAAAAAGGCTGTATTTCCGGACTCTTGACACCCGTGTGTAATTGACGCCAATGAACGAATTGGTGTTAGAGTAACAGTTTGTGTCATGCGACCTCACTTCAGATTGTACCTAGGGGGAAAAGTCCTATGTGATAAAAACAATTAAATCAAGCTCTAACCAACCACACTCACTGGCTATAACATTACTTGGTGACTAACTTAGCTCATTGCTCCTCGGGGAACATATGGGGACCATAGTGGAGACTGGTGTGGGCGGTAAACTTCGATACAGAGCCTAGTTAGTGACATGGGCCATGAGGTGACAGGTTTATAAACAGCGTTTATATTTACGAGGTTCTTAACAAGCATAGCATGACTCCCCTCTAGAGTTACCGCCAATGGGGAAAGCATCCAGTCAGCCCCCCCCACGTGCTCATGCACTTTACGTTTCTACAAAATATCTGTGTCATCCTTACATGGCATAAGAGGACGCTAAGAATATATATACATACACACACACACACACTGCTCAAAAAAATAAAGGGAACACTTAAAACAACACAATGTAACTCCAAGTCAATCACACTTCTGTGAAATCAAACTGTCCACTTAGGAAGCAACACTGATTGACAATACATTTCACATGCTGTTGTGCAAATGGAATAGACAAAAGGTGGAAATTATAGGCAATTAGCAAGACACCCCCAATAAAGGAGTGATTCTGCAGGTGGTGACCACAGACCACTTCTCAGTTCCTATGCTTCCTGGCTGATGTTTTGGTCACTTTTGAATGCTGGCGGTGCTCTCACTCTAGTGGTAGCATGAGACGGAGTCTACAACCCACACAAGTGGCTCAGGTAGTGCAGCTCATCCAGGATGGCACATCAATGCGAGCTGTGGCAAGAAGGTTTGCTGTGTCTGTCAGCGTAGTGTCCAGAGCATGGAGGCGCTACCAGGAGACAGGCCAGTACATCAGGAGACGTGGAGGAGGCCGTAGGAGGGCAACAACCCAGCAGCAGGACCGCTACCTCCGCCTTTGTGCAAGGAGGAGCAGGAGGAGCACTGCCAGAGCCCTGCAAAATGACCTCCAGCAGGCCACAAATGTGCATGTGTCTGCTCAAACAGTCAGAAACAGACTCCATGAGGGTGGTATGAGGGCCCGACGTCCACAGTTGGGGGTTGTGCTTACAGCCCAACACCGTGCAGGACGTTTGGCATTTGCCAGAGAACACCAAGATTGGCAAATTCGCCACTGGCGCCCTGTGCTCTTCACAGATGAAAGCAGGTTCACACACACGTGACAGACGTGACAGTCTGGAGACGCCGTGGAGAACGTTCTGCTGCCTGCAACATCCTCCAGCATGACCGGTTTGGCGGTGGGTCAGTCATGGTGTGGGGTGGCATTTCTTTGGGGGGCCGCACAGCCCTCCATGTGCTCGCCAGAGGTAGCCTGACTGCCATTAAGTACCGAGATGAGATCCTCAGACCCCTTGTGAGACCATATGCTGGTGCGGTTGGCCCTGGGTTCCTCCTAATGCAAGACAATGCTAGACCTCATGTGGCTGGAGTGTGTCAGCAGTTCCTGCAAGAGGAAGGCATTGATGCTATGGACTGGCCCACCCGTTCCCCAGACCTGAATCCAATTGAGCACATCTGGGACATCATGCTCGCTCCATCCACCAACGCCACACCACAGACTGTCCAGGAGTTGGCGGATGCTTTAGTCCAGGTCTGGGAGGAGATCCCTCAGGAGACCATCCGCCACCTCATCAGGAGTATGCCCAGGCGTTGTAGGGAGGTCATACAGGCACGTGGAGGCCACACACACTACTGAGCCTCATTTTGACTTGTTTTAAGGACATTACATCAAAGTTGGATCAGCCTGTAGTGTGGTTTTCCACTTTAATTTTGTGTGACTCCAAATCCAGACCTCCATGGGTTGATAAATTTGATTTCCATTGATCATTTGTGTGATTTTGTTGTCAGCACATTCAACTATGTAAAGAAAAAAGTATTTAATAAGAATAATTCATTCAGATCTAGGATGTGTTATTTTAGTGTTCCCTTTATTTTTTTGAGCAGTATATATATCTCACCAGATAACACAGATGATGCTAGCTACAGGATACACATATCGTTAAAGGCACAGATACCAAGCCACTAACAATATGCCTGGAAGAAAATCTAAATATTAGGAAAAGTGATTCAACCTCTGAGTAACGTAACAAGATATGAATGACACAGGGAGCAAGGAGCAGATAATAAAATAAGTTGTGAATGGGTCATATTTGAGTGTGCAATAAAATGGGCCATATAAATACACAAAACTTGCTTTCTCAATGTAGACAGAAGAAATGCATCAGAACCTGGTTAGACAGCCAGGGGTGTCCATCACGTCACCCTGCCTCAAACCTCAGAACTATTTGACCATGCAACACATAGTTCACTGCTCCAGTGTACAGAGACATTTGATCTGTGGACGGAACAAGCAGACGTATTGCCAAGTCAACAAATTATTGGAGTGCGCAGTAACGCTGGCCTTCTAGGCAGAGTTCCTCTGTTCAGTGTGTGTTATTTTGCCCATCTTAATCTCTTCCTTTTTATTGGCCAGTCTGAGATATGGCTTTTTCTTTGCAACTCTGCCTAGGACAGCATCCCAGAGTCGCCTCGTCACTGTTGACGTGTGCAAAGCTGTCAAGACAAAAGGGTAGCCATTTAATTTGATTTGTTTAACACTTTTGGCAACTACATTATTCCATGTGTTATGTCATAGTTGATGTCTTCCCTATTATTCTACAATGTATAAAAATAATAAAAATAAAGAAAACCCTTGAATGAGTAGGTGTTCTCTGTCAGAGTGACCATTGGGTTATTTGTCACCTCCCTGACCAAGGCCCTTCTCCCCCGATTGCTCAGTTTGGCCTGGCGGCTAGCTCTAGGAAGAGTCTTGGTGGTTCCAAACTTCTCCCATTTAAGAATGATGGAGACCTTCAAATGGTACCCTTCCCCAGATCTGTGCCTCAACACAATCCTGTCTCGGAGCTCTACTGACAATTGCGTCGACCTCATGCTTTGGTTCTAGCTCTGACATGCACTGTCAACTGGGGGACCTTATATAGACAGGTGTCTGCCTTGCCAAATCATAACCAATCAATTGAATTTACCACTGGTGTACTCCAGTCAAGTTGTAGAAACATCAAGGATGATCAATGGAAACAGGATGCACCTGAGCTCAATTTCAAGTCTCATAGAAAAGGGTCTGAATACTTATGTACATAAGGCATTTCTAAAAACCTGTTTTCACTTTGTCATTATGGGGTATTGTCTGTAGATTGATGAGGATTATAATTTAGTTAATCCATTTTAGAATAAGGCTGTAATGTAACAAAATGTGGGAAAAGTCAAGGGGTCTGAATTCTTTCCGAATGCACTGTATATGACTACATTGTGACGTTGTTTGTTTGTTTTGGACTTAGCCTAAACAGCCTGTTTGGACACACAATTTTTCCCCTCGAGGCAAGTCGAAGTCGGTACCCGAAGCCCCCTCGTCAGCGATTGGTCAACGGTAGGGTTTGATCAATGAAGTGCCTGTCGTTATTCAATGAGAGACGAGAGGCTCGGAGGAACAGAAATGGAGTCCCTGGAGATGGCGGAAACAAGATGGTGGTTAGGAGTAGTGCAGTATTATGATGAGGAGACGTGTACTTGGAAAACAGAGAGGGTGAGAAGGTCTAAGAGAGAGAGGGAAGAGGGTGAGCTTGAGTCAGGTAAGAATGGTGGAAAAATGGGAGATGGTTTGTTAAAAAAAGGGAAGAAAGTGTAAGCAGAGGGAGCTGAAGACAGGAGGAGAAATGGAAGTGAATGAGGGTGAAGTATCGGAGGTGGTAGGTGTGGTGAAGTTATCGGAGACTGAGTCTTGCACCGAGGGTCAGGATAAAGATGAGTCTGACAGTAGGAGTGGAGTTTATGGAAAAAGTGGACTCTTGCCTGATCCATTTGTGGTTTCACAGTGGGGGTCTTTTTAAATGTATTTAAAAATAAGTTGGGTACTGTGGAATCTGTGAAGGTAACCAGAATGGGTTGTGATAATTGTTTGTGTTTCTGCTGGTCAGAGGGAGAGGGAAGAGGGTGAGCTTGAGTCAGGTAAGAATGGTGGAAAAATGGGAGATGGTTTGTTAAAAAAAGGGAAGAAAGTGTAAGCAGAGGGAGCTGAAGACAGGAGGAGAAATGGAAGTGAATGAGGGTGAAGTATCGGAGGTGGTAGGTGTGGTGAAGTTATCGGAGACTGAGTCTTGCACCGAGGGTCAGGATAAAGATGAGTCTGACAGTAGGAGTGGAGTTTATGGAAAAAGTGGACTCTTGCCTGATCCATTTGTGGTTTCACAGTGGGGGTCTTTTTAAATGTATTTAAAAATAAGTTGGGTACTGTGGAATCTGTGAAGGTAACCAGAATGGGTTGTGATAATTGTTTGTGTTTCTGCTGGTCAGAGGGAGAAGGCGCTCGGAGTAAAACAAATGGGGGCAAGACAAGTGAATTGTTTCGCTCTCAAGAAAAGGGTGCCAATGAAAGAAGTGATAACTGGGGTGGCAGTAAATATATAACTTGACCAGTTGAACTGAAAGATTCCCGGTGTATGTGATGCGACGCAGAAAGGGTGGCGAGAGTGGGGAAACAGAAGAGTCGTTGTCTGTTCTTTTCAGGTTTGAAATTGAGTCTTTGCCCGCCAAAGTGAAGCTAGGATATATACAGTTGAAGTCAGAAGTTTACATACTTAGGTTGGAGTCAATAAAAAAAAACCTCATTTTTCAACCACTCCACAAACTATAGTTTTGGCAAGTCGGTTAGGACTTCTACTTTGTGCATGACAAGTCATTTTTCCAACAATTGTTTACAGACAGATTAATTCACTGTATCACAATTCCAGTGGGTGAGAAGTTTACATACACCAAGTTGACTGTGCCTTTAAAACAACTTGGGAAATTCCAGAAAATTATGTCATGGCTTAAGAAGCTTCCGATAGGCTAATTGACATCATTTGAGTCAATTGGAGGTGTACCTGTGGATGCATTTCAAGGCCTACCTTCAAACTCAGTGCCTCTTTGCTTGACATCATGGGAAAATCAAAAGAAATCAGCCGACCTCAGAGAAAAAAAATTGTAGACCTCCACAAGTCTGGTTCATCCTTGGGAGCAATTTCCAAATGCCTGAAGGTACTACATTCATCTGTACAAACAATAGTACAGATGAATAGCAAGTATAAACACCATGGGACCACCCAGCCGTCATACCGCTCAGGAAGGAGACGCGTTCTGTCTCCTAGAGATGAACGTACTTTGGTGAAAAAGTGCAAATCAATCCCAGAACAACAGCAAAGGACCTTGTGAAGATGCAGGAGGAAACAGGTACAAAAGTAACTATATCCACAGTAAAACGAGTCCTATATCGACATAACCTGAAAGGCCGCTCAGCAAGGAAGAAGCCATTGCTCCAAAAAAAAGCCAGACTACTGTTTGCAACTACACATGGGGACAAAGATCGTACTTTTTGGAGAAAAGTCCTCTGGTCTGATGAAATAAAAATAGAACTGTTTGGCCATAATGACCATCGTTACATTTAGAGGAAAAAGGGGGAAGCTTGCAAGCTGAAGAACACCATCCCAACCGTGAAGCACGGTAGTGACAGTATCATGTTGTAGGGGTGCTTTGCTGGTGCACTTCACAAAATAGATGGCATTATGAGGAAAATTATGTGGATATATTGAAGCAACATCTCAAGACATCAGTCAGGAAGTTAAAGCTTGGTCGCAAATGGGTCTTCCAAATGGACAATGACCCCAAGCATACTTCCAAAGTAGTGGCAAAATGGCTTAAGGACAACAAAGTCAAGGTATTGGAGTGGCCATCATAAAACTCTGATTTAAATGTCAGGAATTGAAAAACTGAGTTTAAATGTATTTGAAGGTGTATGTAAACTTCCGACTTCAACTGTATATACACACCATCATTGAGGTACGTTTTCCTGAGGTACGTATTGCAAGGCTTCACGGTGTCTTAATGTAACCTAGCCCTTGATCGTGACTCATTTCCATTACATATAAGAGTCATTGGACGAAGGCGTCTCCTGTAGTTTAAGAGCTGCGACGCTTGGCATGAACATAAACACGCATCACTTGTGGTACGGTTTTGGAAGCATAAGGACCTTACCTTTCATATCAGCGAGAAATCATTTACAATTCAAAAGGTTTAATAGATACACACCTTTATAGGGTTAGGGTTGCCACACAACCATATTTCCATGTTGCAGCGCTTGTTTACGTGACAAACAGATGGAAGACCGAATGGACTATACCTGTGCTAATTACCTGTGTTTTAACAAGACAGACATCACAAATGCATTGTCACTGAAAAATACTGTCAGCTGCAACTGTTAAAACAGTGTACAGTAAGTGTGTATTTTAAATTTGTTTAATGATTTTGATGTGATATTAAAGTAAAGTAGAGGGCTATTTCTAGAACCGTACAGCAATTGAGAATCAGTTCACAATTCAAATTGAGTATTTGGCTGTTTTGGCTCCCAGAGCCAATTCACCCTTTAAAACAGAATATGTAAGGTCCTTGGACTAAGGAGTAACCTTAGGCTGCTTTAGTCCAATATTGGGCTAAATGTAACCATGACTGCGTCCGGACATCAGTGCAGTTGTGTAAACAGCGTAAGTGTATGGTTGGCATCTTCTGGCAAAAACACAATCTGACTGCAAATTGGATATATATCTATCACACACACTCACACCTGGGTTTGCCCTCAAATGCCAGTTTGTCACTTCACAGACAGAATTGTCACAAGATAACCCTAAATTGACAACCATGCTGACAAACGCTTAGCAATGATTCAACCCCTATTGGATGTCACTCATTTTCCTTGTTGTATTACCTTCTGCGCGCAGCATGATTAACATGGACAGTTAGAACGCAGTCTTACCTAGCTTCACCCGAGACTCCTCCAGCTTCTGGATTTGGTTCTCCAAGAAGAACATGGCCACTGCGAATGCCAACAGCGCCAGAAGCTGAAACTTTGGCGGCATCATGATCCTTAGAAGCCCCATCAAACAGTCCAGTGAGAACAGGTCATTCCTTGTTTAGAAAATACTACATAAAAGGAAGTAGAACGTTGTCAATCACAGCGCGAATTTGTGTCTGTGTATGGCCCTGTGCATTTGAATTGTTCTTGTCCAGTGTTTACATCCCTGGTTGTTCAGTAGGGAACACACTCAGATCCAAATGATTTGTTTCATAGGATAATGTACTCTCATAAAAGAGAACTGCATGAAACCTCAATACCGTCTTGACGTTGAGATGCCCCCCCCACACACACAAGGGTTTCAACAGAAACGGCCTTGTGTTCCTCCGTGTCCGCGATTCTTCCTCTCTAGAGCTGTGTCCCGTTCAGTTCACTCCGCACGCCTATCTTCGTCAGATGATTTATATTAGTTACAAAATCCCTATTGGTGGAAAACCAACAGTCCACTAAATTGGATAGGCTTTTCATTGGTCAACAGTCAAGTCTATTGTAACGGGATTGGACACATTTTAAACAGTTCTTGAATTTGGCAACAGGGGGCGGTGTCCACATGCGAATGGAATGTAGTAACTGTGTCTGGTCACAGAAGAAAAGTCAAAGGTGCCTTTCTGTTAGCCATATGAAAAGAGGAAGAAAAATGACAAATTACAACTTTTAGACCGATAATGATAAACAATCAGATATTATTATTGCGAATATAAAATCACAGTGTGTTGAATATAAAGAGAACCCAAAAAGCGTGTATATTGCAATTTACAGGACATCAGGCAGTTGGCAGTACTACTTCCTACTTTTAATGGGTCCTCAATTTCCTTCCCTAACAAAGCAATCTCCAAAATGCCTGGGGAGGTGTATCTCCTGTGGCTTCTTTCTCTCATACAAACGGTAGGTTTATCAACAAAAATAAGAATATCCACACGTATACATAGCACAGCGTTTATCGGATGGCAGATTTTCTTTTGTTACACTCGATTTATACCCACTCCTTTGCCGCGACAGTCTAGCTATCTTGAAACGAATGACGTGGTTTATCAAAATCGCACCGGTTTACGAAAGTTGATTCGTTCACCAGCTAACGTTAGCTACAAATGACAGTACATCTTAAACGTTAACACTTACATACTGCACTTTAACGCGAGTTGTGATAGATGAAAGACTGAAGTGACAAAGGGAAGAGCCAACCACGGCGCGACAGTCACCAGCTGAGATTATGCAAACATTCTACCTAGCTAACCTCATTATTGTATTTCTGTGAAGATGAACGCGATCATTTAAACGGGTTACATGCACACGACCCAATGATGTGTATATAATAAACACGTGTATATAAATTAATGTTTATGTACGGAATTTCCACAACACTACTTTGTGTTAGTAATGGATGCTCAATGAAAGGAACTGTCCTGATTTGTCGTAGAAGCTTGCTAAAAAACTTGAGCAAGCCTTCCTTCATGAACTGGTCTCTGTAAAATGGTATAGAATCAGCTTGATCCCCTCTGTCGAAGACGCTTGGACCTTCTTTTTTGACATTTTCAGTGGTATTGTTAACAAACACGCCCCCATAAAGAAAATGTAGAGTTAAAAACAGGTTAAGCCCCTGGTTCGACCATGATCTTGCAGAGTTACTCCACCTCAAGAATTGCATTTGGCGAAAGGCTTGGCACACGCATACTCAGGCTGACTGGCTCTCATTTAGGCGAATTATAAATAAGTTCACTCAGGCTGTCCGGAAGGCCAAAGTTAGTTACTTTAAGGAGCAGTTCTCTCTCTGGGTCTAACTCCAAGAAGTTCTGGATAATGGTTAAAGACCTGGAGAATAAACCCTCCTCACAGCTGCCCATGTCCCTTAAAGTTGATGTGGTTGTTACTGACAAGAAGCACATGGCTGAGCTCTTTAATCACCACTTCATTAAGTCAGGATTCCTATTTGACTCAGCCATGCCTTCTTGCCCGTCCAACATTTCCTAATCTCCCACCCCTTCTAATGTGACTAGCCACAGTGCTCCTCCCTCTATTTCTCCTGCCACGCTACAAAGTTTCTCCCTGCAGGTGTCCAAGGTGCTGAAGGAGCTCCTGAAACTTGACCCCAAAAAAACATCTGGGTCAGATGGCTTTCTTCTTTAAAACTTCTTGTGGGATGGTAGGGTCCCACCTGGCCAAAATCCGGTGAAATTGCAGAGCGCCAAATTCAAAATACAGAAATAGTCAAATTAAACATTCATAAAAATGCAAGTGTTATACATCGGTTTAAAGACTAACTTCTTGTTAATCCAGACGCTGTATCAGATTTCAAAAAGGCTTTACGGCGAAAGTATACCATGCGATTATCTGAGGACAGCGCCCCGCTTACAAAAGCATAGAAACATTTTACAACCAAGTAAAGGAATTACAAAAGTCAGAAATATCGATAAAATTAATCACTTACCTTTGATGATCTTCATATGGTTGCAGTCACAAGAGTTCCTGTTACACAATAAATGTTAGTTTTGTTCGATAAAGTTCCTCTTTATGTCCCAAAAATGTTTTGTTGGCGCGTTTTATTCAGTAATCCACTGGCTCAAAGGCGGTCACGACATGCAGACGAATACATCCTAATAGTACAGGTAAAGTTCGTCGAAACATGTCAAATTATGTTTATAATTAATCCTCAGGTTGTCTATTGTCTAAATAATGGCTAATATTTCAACCAGACAATAGCGTCTTCAATAGAAAGGAAAAACAACGAACGGCGTGCAATCGGGTCACTCGCTCAAAACAGCTCTGGTTCATTCTAGAGTCCACTGAAAGAATGGTCTCATTCTTCTTCATTATTCAGAATACAAGCCTGAAACAATGTCTAAATACTGTTGACTTCTAGTGGAAGCCATGAGAACTGCAATTTGGGTCCTATCCAAATACATACTGTATAGGCATTCAATAGAAAAGTACCCACATCAAAAATATCCCACTTCCTGGATGGATTTTCCTCAGGTTTTCGCCTGCCATATCAGTTCTGTTACACTCACAGACATTATTTTAACAGTTTTGGAAACTTTAGAGTGTTTTCTATCCAATACTACCATGCATATGCATATCCTAGCTTCTGGGCCTGAGTAACAGGCAGTTTACATTGGGCACCTCATTCATCCAAAATTCAAAATACTGCCACCTACCCAAGAGAGGTTAAGGTTGCTGCCTCTATCATCGCCAAGCCTATCTCAGACCTTTTTAACTTGTCTCTCCTCTCTGGGGAGGTTCCCATTGCTTGGAAGGCAGCCACAGTTTGTCATTTATTTAAAGGGGAGATCAAGCTGATCCTAACTGTTATAGGCCTATTTCTATTTTGCCCTGTTTATCAAAAGTGTTGGAAAAACTTAAAAATAGTCAACTGACTGGCTTTCTTGATGTCTATAGTATTCTCTCTGTTATGCAATCTGGTTTCCGCTCAGGTTACAGATGTGTCAGTGCAACCTTAAAGGTCCTCAATGATGTCACCATTGTCCTTGATTCTAAGAAATGTTCTGCTGCTATTTTTATTGACTTGGCCAAAGCTTTTGATACAGTAGACCATTCCATTCTTGTGGGCCGGCTAAGGAGTATTGGTGTCTCTCTGAGGGGTCTTTGGCCTGGTTTGCTAACTACCTCTTTCAAAGAGTGCAGTGTATAAAGTCAGAACATCTGCTGTCTCAGCCACCGCCTGTCACCAAGGGAGTACCCCAAGGCTCAATCCTAGGCCCCACGCTCTTCTCAATTTACATCAACAACATAGCTCAGGCAGTAGGACGCTCTCTCATCCATTTATATGCAGATGCAGTCTTATACTCAGCTGGCCCCTCCCTAGATTTTGGGATAACCTCTCTACAACAAAGCTTTCTTAGTGTCCAACATGCTTTTTCTGCACTTAACATTGTTCTGAACACCTCCAAAACAAAGGTCATGTGGTCTGGTAAGATGAATACCCCTCTCCCTGCAGGTGTGATTACTACCTCTGAGGGTTTAGAGCTCGAGGTAGTCAACTCCTACAAGTACTTGGGAGTATGGCTCGACGGTACACTGTCCTTCGCTCAGCACATATCAAAGCTGCAGGCTAAAGTTAAATCTAGACTTGGTTTCCTCTATCGTAATTGCTCCTCTTTCAACCCAGCTGCCAAACTAACCCTGATTCAGATGACCATGCTAGATTACGGAGACGTAATTTATAGATCGGCAGGTAAGGGTGCTCTCGAGTAGTTGCTGTGAAGTTGTTAGATTACTTGTTAGATATTACTGCACGGTCGGAACTAGAAGCACAAGCATTTCGCTACTCTCGCGTTAACATCTGCTAACCATGTGTATGTGACCAATAAAATTTGATTTGATTTACCATTCGGCCATCAGATTTTCCACCAATGCCCCTTATAGGGCACATCACTGCACTCTATACTCCTCTGTAAACTGGTCATCTCTGTATACGTGTCACAAGACCCACTGGTTGTTGCTTATTTATAAAACCCTCTTAGGCCTCACTCCCCCCTGAGATATCTACTGCAGTCCTCATCCTCCACATACAACACCCGTTCTGCCAGTCACATTCTGTTAAAGGTCCCCAAAGCACACACATCCCTGGGTTGCTCGTCTTTTCAGTTCTCTGCAGCTAGCGTCTGGAACGAGCTGCAACAAACACTCAAACTGGACGGTTTTATCTCAATCTCTTCATTCAAAGACTCAATCATGGACACTCTTACTGACAGTTGTGGCTGCTTTGCGTGATGTATTGTTGTCTCTACCTTCTTGCCCTTTGTGCTGTTGTCTGTGCCCAACAATGTTTGCGCCCTGTTTTGTGCTGATACCATGTTGTGTTGCTGCCATGATGTGCTGCTGCCATGATGTTGTTTTGCTGCCATGCTATGCTGTTTTAGGTCTCTCTTTATGTTGTGTTGTCTCGCTTGTTGTGATGTGTGTTTTGTACTTTATTTATTAGTTGTTTTTTTATCCCAGCCCCCATCACCGCAGGAGGCCTTTTGCCTTTTGGTAGGCCATCCATTGTAAATAAGAATTTGTCCTTAACTGACTTGCCTAGTTAAATAAATAAAAAGTAAATGTGAGATTCCTCCACATTACTGATTGGTATGCCAGCCCATACTCTATCTGTGCCACTGTTGTGGCTAAATGGAGATGTACTTAAGAATAAGTAATGTGACAACCAATCCAATGTCTCCCATTGTCTCCTGCTCAGCTGTCGGCATATGGAGCCAACTTGTCCTCCGAGTCATGCAGGGAGCTGGGCTTTTCCAGCAACCTCCTGTGCAGCTCCTGTGACCTGCTGGGGGAGTTCAGCCTGAGCTCGATCCAGCCTGTCTGCAAACAGTGCTGCCAGCAGGAGGCCCATATGGAGTCCAGGAAGGTAAGACATTAGGCTGCATTTAGACTATCTATGGGTATATCAATTGTTGTTGTCTCTGTCCATTTATCTGCACTTATTGGAAAATCATTTTCGGGTGACAATAATGTGCTGGAAGCTCATCAATAGCCTGAGTTTCACCCGGTCAGTCCTACTCAGACCAGTGCCAATGAGAGGCGAGGAGAGGATGTAGTGAGCTGTATAAGCAAGGATCGACTAGGTCACTTGCGTGCATGTCATGTTCTTTCATTCACTGTCTTCTTAGGTAAGCAACTCCAGTGTAGATTTGCCCTTGTGTTTTAGGTTATTGACCTGCTGAAAGGTCAAAATCAAATTGTATTAGTCACATGCGCCGAATACAACAGATGTAGACCTTCCAGTGAAATGCTTACTTACAAGCCCCTACCCAACAATGCAGTTTACAAACTACGAATAAGAATAAGAAATAAAAGTTACAAGTAGTTAAAGAGCAGCAGTAAAATAACAATAGCGAGACTATACACAGGGGGTACCAGTACAGAGTCAATGTGTGGGGGCACTGGTCAGTCGAGGTAATTGAGGTAATATGTACATGAAGGAAGAGTTATTAAAGTGACTGCATAGATAATAACAGAGAGTAGCAGTGGTGGAAAATAGGGGGGGCAATGCATTTGATTAGATGTTCAGAAGTCTTAAGGCTTGGGGGTAGAAGCTGTTAAGAAGCCTCTTGGACCTAGACTTAGGGCTCTGGTACCTCTTGCCGTGTGGTAGCAGAGAGAACAGTCTATGACTAGGGTGGCTGGAGTCTTTTAGAATTTTTAGGGCCTTCCTCTGACACCGCCTGTTATTGAGGTCCTGGATGGCAGGAAGCTTGGCCCCAGTGATGTACTGGGCCGTACGCACTACCCTCTGTAGTGCCCTTCGGTCGGAGGCCGCGCAGTTGCTATACCAGGCAGTGACGCAACCAGTCAGGATGCTCTCGATGGTGCAGCTGTAGAACTTTTGGGGATCTGAGGACCCATGCCAAATCTTTTCAGTCTCCTGAGGGGGAATAGGTTTTGTCGTGCTCGCTTCACGACTGTCATGGTGTGCTTGGACCATGTTAGTTTGTTGTTGATGTGGACACCAAGGAACTTGAAGCTCTCAACCTGCTCCACTGCAGCCCCGTCGATGAGAATGGGTGTGTGCTCGTGTCCTCTTTTTCCTGTAGTCTACAATCATCTCCTTTGTCTGGATCACATTGAGGGAGAGGTTGTTGTCCTGCCACCACATGGACAGGTCTCTGACCTCCTCCCTATAGAATGTCTCGTTGTTGTCAGTGATCAGGCCTACCACTGTTGTCATCGGCAAATGTAATGATGGTGTTGGAGTCGTGCCTGGCCGTGCAGTCCTGAGTGAATAGGGAGTACAGGAGGGTGCTGAGCACGCACCCCTGAGGGCCCCCTGTGTTGAGGATCAGCGTGGTGGATGTGTTGTTACCTACCCTTACCACCTGGGGGCGGCCCGTCAGGAAGTCCAGGATCCAGTTTCAGAGGGAGGTGTTTAATCCCAGGGTCCTTATCTTATTGATGAACTTCGAGGGCACTATGGTGCTGAACGCTGAGCTGTAGGCAATGAATAGCATTGAAATCATCTCCCAGTGTCTGGTGGAAAGCCGACCCAACCAGGGTTTTGCCTGTGCTTAGCTTCATTCCATTTTATTTATTTTTATCCTGAAAAACTCCCCAGTCCTTAACGATTGCATACCCATAACATGATGCAGCCACCACTATGCTTGAAAATATGCAGAGTGGTACTCAGTAATGTATTAGATTTGCACCAAACATAACACTTTGTATTCAGGATAAAACTTTTTTTTTTCTCGCGGTGTTACTTTAGCTTTTTGTTGTAATCAGGATGGAATATTGTAATCAGGATGGAATATATTTTGGAATATTTGTCTTCTGTACAGGCTTCCTTTTCACTCTGTCAATTAGGTTAGTATTGTGTAGTAACTACAATGTTGTTGATCCATTCTCAGTTTTCTCTTATCACAACCATTAAACTCTGTAACTGTTTTAAAGTCTCCATTTGCGTCATGGTGAAATCCCTGAGCGGTTTCCTTCCTCTCCGGCAATTGGGTTAGGAAGGACCCCTATATCTTTATAGTGACTGGGTGTATAGGTGCACCATATAAAGTGTAAAAACTTCACCATGCTCAAAGGGATATTAAATGTCTGCTTTTCTTTGCGAGACATTGGAAACCTCCCTGATGTTTGTGGTTGAATCTGTCTTTGATATGTACTGCTCAACTGAGGGACCTTACAATTATCTGTATGTGTTTGGGTACAGAGATGAGGTAGTCATTGAAAATCATGGTAAACACTATTATTGCACATAGTGAGTCCATGCAACTTATTATGTGACTTGTTAAACAAATATTTACTCCTGAACTTATTTAGACTTTCCATAACAAAGGGGTTAAATACTTAATGACTCAAGACATTTTAGATTTTCTTTTTTAATTGTAAATTTAAAAAAAAACTTAATTATACTTTGACATTATGGGGTATTGTGTATATGTGTAGGCCAGTGACCAAAAAAAACTACATTTTAATTCATTTTAAATTCAGGCAGTAACACAACAACATTCTGAAATAGTCACTGTGTGAATACTTTCTGAAGGCACTGTATATCAGCACATACCTGGCTCCACGATGGGGCAAAAAGGGGGCTTAGCTCCCTCAGTTGAAACTTGTGCCCCCTCAGTTTTAGTTTTATGTCCCTGTATAAAAAATAGAAAAAAAAGTTCAAATGATTGAGTGACAGGTTTAGCGAAGAGAATACAGATTTTGCGCCGTCAGCACAATAGTCAGAGCGCACCACGATGTGTGTAGGGGTGCTATGGGAAGCCACTGGGGCACAGAGTTTCCGTTAGCAGGTAATTGCTGGCTTTTGGCCAATAAAATAAATTGTCCGGGGCTGCTCTGCTGCTGAGGAGAGAGAGAAAGCGAGAGAGGAGCCTTTGCCTAGGCTAGTGTTGATTGCAAAGATGGAGGCCTTTTTCATTGAAGTGAAACAAAAGTTAGAGTATGCATATAGTGAAAAGCCTACAAGGCAGGGCTCCAGACTGCAACCCTTTAGTCCCTTTTTGCGACCTTTTGACACCTGTCTGTGGGAATTTAAAAAATGAATTGGTTGCATTTGTGTGGGCTGTACATTCACCTCACTAAAAACGGCCTGTTTTTTTAGGAGGCTAAAACCATGATTTAGTCAAACAGTAAAGTACTTTATCGTCATGATTCCTGTAATGAAAGTGTCTGCCTGCCTGCCTGCCCATGTATCTGTTTCACCGAGGCCTGCTGCTGTGTCGAGCGAGTCACACTCTTATTTCCCAGAGGGACAAATGCTCCGTAAGTGTTATGATTGAATAACATTTTAAAATCCAATTGCTGGGGAAACACAGCTATCCTCTTGTCACAGCTGGAAAGAGGATGCTCTCAGCTTTCTGTAGGTTTACTTTTAATTTCTCAGCTCTCAATTATGAGTTGGATAGCAAATGTACTGTTAGATTAATACATTGCTACTGTGTGTGGGTTTTATCTTTTAATTTGTGATCTACAGTGCATTCGG
Source organism: Salvelinus alpinus (assembly GCF_045679555.1). Taxonomy (NCBI): domain Eukaryota; kingdom Metazoa; phylum Chordata; class Actinopteri; order Salmoniformes; family Salmonidae; genus Salvelinus; species Salvelinus alpinus. The sequence continues at coordinate 35,663,713 of NC_092108.1, forward strand.
AAAGTATAGTACCACCAGAGATTCAGTTATATGGATTTTTATCCATATTGCTCAGCCCTTTTTATTATTAGTTCGCTGTAGTCTATGATTGCTGGGAAGATAATAATCTTTGGGTCGTTTCACCATTATCAGCTGACCAGTGGAGGCTTCTCAGAGGAGGAAGGAGATGTCCATCCTCAGTGAATTTCATAACAATTGTGAAAACATTAAAGTTATCCTTTTTAGATAAAACTATACTAAATATATTCACTACACCAAATAATTGATTAAAACACACTGTTTTTGCAATGGTCTACAGTAGAGGTCGACCGTTTAATCGGAATGGCTGATTAATTAGGGCCGATTTCAAGTTTTCATAACAATCGGAAATCGGTATTTTTGGACACCGGTTTGGCCGATAAAAAAAATAAATATATATATATATATATATATATATATATATATATATATATATATATATATATATATATATATTTTTTTTTACACACCTTTATTTAACTAGGCAAGTCAGTTAAGAACACATTCTTATTTTCAATGACGGCCTAGGAACTGCCTTGTTCAGGGGCAGAATGACAGATTTTTACCTTGTCAGCTCGGGGATTCAATCTTGCAACCTTACGGTTAACTAGTCCAGCGCTCTAACCACCTGCCTCTCATTGCACTCCACGAGGAGCCTGCCTGTTACGCGAATGCAGTAAGAAGCCACGGCAAGTTGCTAGCAAGCATTAAACTTATCTTATAAAAAACAATCAATCATAATCACTAGTTAACTGCACATGGTTGATGATATTACTAGTTTATCTAGCGTGTCCTGCGTTGCATATAATCGATGCGGTGCGCATTCGCGAAAAAGGTACCTAACCATAAACATGAATGCCTTTCTTAAAATCAATACACAGAAGTATATATTTTTAAACCTGCATATTTAGCTAAAAGAAATCCAGGTTAGCAGGCAATATTAACCAGGTGAAATTGTGTCACTTCTCTTGCGTTCATTGCACGTAGAGTCAGGGTATATGCAACAGTTTGGGCCGCCTGGCTCGTTGCGAACTAATTTGCCAGAATTTTAGGTAATTATGACATAACATTGAAGGTTGTGCAATGTAACAGGAATATTTAGACTTATGGATGCCACCCGTTAGATAAAATACGGAACGGTTCCGTATTTCACTGAAATAATAAATGTTTTGTTTTCGAGATGATAGTTTCCGGATTCGACCATATTAATGACCTACGGCTCGTATTTCTGTGTGTTATTATTTTATAATAATGGCAGTTGTTGATGTGTTCCTCGTTCGAGCCCAGGTAGGAGCGAGGAGAGGGACGGAAGCTATACTGTTACACTGGCAATACTAAAGTGCCTATAAGAACATCCAATAGTCAAAGGTATATGAAATACAAATGGTATAGAGAGAAATAGTCCAATAATTCCTATAATAACTACAACCGAAAACTTCTTACCTGGGAATATTGAAGATTCGTGTTAAAAGGAACCACCAGCTTTCATATGTTCTCGTGTTCTGAGCAAGGAACTTAAACGTTAGCTTTCTTACATGGCACATATTGAACTTTTACTTTCTTCTCCAACACTTTGTTTTTGCATTATTTAAACCAAATTGAACATGTTTCATTATTTATTTGAGGCTAAATTGATTTGATTGATTTATTATATTAAGTTAAAATAAGTGTTCATTCAGTATTGTTGTAATTGTCATTGTTACAAATAAAGAAAAAAAATCGGCCGATTAATCGGTATCGGCTTTTTCTGGTCCTCCAATAATCGGTATCGGCGTTGAAAAATCATAATCGGTCGACCGCTAGTCTACAGTAGCCTCCGCGGCACTCTGTAGGGTATCACCGTGGTGTAGCCGGAGGACAGCTAGCTTCTGTTCTCCTTCGGGTACATTGACTCTAATACAAAACCTAGGAGGCTCATGGTTCTCACCCCCTTCCATAGACTTGCACAGTAATTATGACAACTTCCGGAGGACATCCTCCAACCTCAGAGCTCTTGCAGCATGAACTGACATGTTGTCCACCCAATCAAAGGATCAGAGAATTAATCTAGTATTGAAAGCATAAGCTACAGCTAGTTAGCACTGCATAAAATGTAGTGAGTAGTTGACTCAGAAAGCAAGAGAGACTATAGTTGGAAAGTTTTGAACAAATTCATTTAGAGATAAATAAATAAATAAATATATATATACATACATACAGTGGGGAGAACAAGTATTTGATACACTGCCGATTTTGCAGGTTTTCCTACTTACAACGCATGTAGAGGTCTGTAGGTACACTTCAAGGTACATAGGTACACTTCAACTGTGAGAGACGGAATCTAAAACAAAAATCCAGAAAATCACATTGTATGATTTTTAAGTAATTCATTTGCATTTTATTGCATGACATAAGTATTTGATCTCCTATCAACCAGTAAGAATTCCGGCTCTCACAGACCTGTTAGTTTTTCTTTAAGAAGCCCTCCTGTTCTCCACTCATTACCTGTATTAACTGCACCTGTTTGAACTCGTTACCTGTATAAAAGACACCTGTCCACACACTCAATCAAACAGACTCCAACCTCTCCACAATGGCCAAGACCAGAGAGCTGTGTAAGGACATCAGGGATAAAATTGTAGACCTGCACAAGGCTGGGATGGGCTACAGGACAATAAGCAAGCAGCTTGGTGAGAAGGCAACAACTGTTGGCGCAATTATTAGAAAATGGAAGAAGTTGAAGATGACGGTCAATCACCCTCGGTCTGGGGCTCCATGCAAGATCTCACCTCGTGGGGCATCAATGATCATGAGGGATCAGCCCAGAACTACACGGCAGGACCTGGTCAATGACCTGAAGAGAGCTGGGACCACAGTCTCAAAGAAAACCATTAGTAACACACTACGCCGTCATGGATTAAAATCCTGCAGCGCACGCAAGGTCCCCCTGCTCAAGCCAGCGCATGTCCAGGCCCGTCTGAAGTTTGCCAATGACCATCTGGATGATCCAGAGGAGGAATGGGAGAAGGTCATGTGGTCTGATGAGACAAAAATAGAGCTTTTTGGTCTAAACTCCACTCGCCGTATTTGGAGGAAGAAGAAGGATGAGTACAACCCCAAGAACACCATCCCAACCGTGAAGCATGGAGGTGGAAACATCATTCTTTGGGGATGCTTTTCTGCAAAGGGGACAGGACGACTGCACCGTATTGAGGGGAGGATGGATGGGGCCATGTATTGCGAGATCTTGGCCAACAACCTCCTTCCCTCAGTAAGAGCATTGAAGATGGGTCGTGGCTGGGTCTTCCAGCATGACAACGACCCGAAACACACAGCCAGGGCAACTAAGGAGTGGCTCCGTAAGAAGCATCTCAAGGTCCTGGAATGGCCTAGCCAGTCTCCAGACCTGAACCCAATAGAAAATCTTTTGAGGGAGCTGAAAGTCCGTATTGCCCAGCGACAACCCCGAAACCTGAAGGATCTGGAGAAGGTCTGTATGGAGGAGTGGGACAAAATCCCTGCTGCAGTGTGTGCAAACCTGGTCAAGAACTATAGGAAACGTATGATCTCTGTAATTGCAAACAAAGGTTTCTGTACCAAATATTAAGTTCTGCTTTTCTGATGTATCAAATACTTATGTCATGCAATAAAATGCAAATTAATTACTTAAAAATCATACAATGTGATTTTCTGGATTTTTTGTCTCTCACAGTTGAAGTGTACCTATGATCAAAATTACAGACCTCTACATGCTTTGTAAGTAGGAAAACCTGCAAAGTCGGCAGTGTATCAAATACTTCTTCTCCCCACTGTATATATATATATATAATATATACGTTTTGCTAGTGAATGCAGCTAGCTAGTTTTGCCTACTCAAACACCAGAATCAGACAGAGGGATGCTAGGTGGCTATGGCAATCCAACACTGGAACTCTTCCAAGTCAAGGTAAGCTTTTGGTTTTATAATATTTTGCCGCCGGTTTAACATGCTGTAGCGGGTTTACTAACGTGTTCTAGTATGTTGACTATGACATGACAACGATGTAGGCTGTGTGTAGCGGTTATGATATAAAGGTTTGGCTTGGAAAGTTGTTTTTGCCTGGTCACAGAAAGCTGATGTGTTGTGCACTGAAGTACACAAGTGACAGCAAAAGGTGAGAAGAGGAGGAGGAGGGTGCCTAGATAGTTGTGAGAAGGCATTATATACAACGAGCAAAGTGATCTTGGTGTTTTTATGTGGCTGCTATGAAAGTGAACTGTGTTTTGCGTGTGATCGGGTAAATTCATTCTGCCGATTCTGTTCAAAAACTTTTCTTGAACGGAAGCAAACGAAACAGGGATAAACATTTTTCGAATAGAAACTCTCATTTGCAACTGTTGGACGAATGATTACACCCTAGATCAGCTAGATGCGGGCAAGAGTGCAAGGCGTATTAAATGTGTCACTGTCACTTTGATTACTCAAAATTCTCTCGACCTGTGTTGTGTCATGACTGTCCTGTGAGGATCACAATGGGTCAGATCAGCTTGGCAATGGTTGACAATAACCGGACCTAATCACCCACAGAAGAGGGGAGGAAGGAGCTGGTGGGGGTTTTGACACCTCACGCCCTGTTGTAGAGAAATACTTTCTTTCCCGCTTCAGTATTTAACCCAAGGAATGTTCTTTGTTAAGACTTTTCCCGCCGAAACTCTAACACGGTAAACGGTGAATAATGGAACAATAATTGGAAAACAATGGAGCTATGGAAAACAAATGTAATATTGGTTTTCATTTTGTGATGTCACTAACTGTATGAACAAAATACTTTAACTTGGAAAGTATATCCCCTTTATCTGTCAAGTTTCCATCCAATAAGTTGTGCATATAATATGAAAATGATGAAAGTGTTTTTGTTAAGATGGATTCAATTACACCTCCTAAAATCACATTCCTATCTCCTATAAACTGTACATAAGTAAGGAGCAACGCCCCGACAAGGTCAGAGAGTTTGTCATGCTGACAGAACCGCCCCCTACGCTTCAAACTATCCCATCATACTACGAGTCTCAAATCACCATATTCGCCGACTATCATCATCAATGGGAACCGTCAACACGGTTGTGTTGTGACAAGGTAGGGGTGGTATACAGAAGAGAGCCCTATTTGGTAAAAGACCAAGTCCATATTATGGCAAGATCAGCTCAAATAAGCAAAGAGAAACGACAGTCCATCATTACTTTAAGACTTGAAGGTCAGTCAATCCGGAAAATTTCAAGAACATTGAAAGTTTCTTCAAGTGCAGTCGCAAAAACCATCAAGCGCTATGATGAAACTGGCTCTCATGAGGACCGCCACAGGAAAGGAAGACCCAGAGTTACCTCTGCTGCAGAGGGCAAGTTCATTAGAGTTACCAGCCTCCAGAAATTGCAGACCAATTAAATGTCAGAGTTCAAGTAACAGACACATCTCAACATCAAGTGTTCAGTGGAGACTGCGTGAATCAGGCCTTCATGGTCGAATTGCTTCAAAGAAACCACTACTAAAGGACACCAATAATAAGAAGAGACTTGCTTTGGCCAAGAAACACGAGCAATGGGCATTAGACCGGTGGAAATCTGTCCTTATGGTCTGATGAGTCCAAATTTGACATTTTTGGTTCCAACAGCCATGTCTTTGTGAGATGCAGAGTAGGTGAACGGATGATCTCCACATGTGTGGTTCCCACCATGAAGCACGGAGGAGGTGTGATGGTGTGGGGGTGCTTTGCTGTTGACATTGTCAGTGATTTATTCAGAATTCAGGGCACACTTAACCAGCATGGCTACCACAGCATTCTGCAGCGATACGCCATCACATCTGGTTTGCGCTTAGTGTGGCTATCATTTGTTTTTCAACAGGACAATGACCCAACACACCTCCAGGCTGTGTAAGGGCTATTTGACCAAAATATGGAGTGATGGAGTGCTGCATCAGATGACCTGGCCTCCACAATCACCCGACCTCAACCCAATTGAGATGGTTTGGCATGAGTTGGACCGCAGAGTGAAGGAAAAGCAGCCAACAAGTGCGCAGCATATCTGGGAACTCCTTCAAGACTGTTGGAAAAGCATTCCAGGTGAAGCTGGTTGAAAGAATGTGAAGAGTGTGACTTGTTTATTGTTTACTCCATGTGTAACTCTGTGTTGTCTGTTCACACTGCTATGCTTTATCTTGGCCAGGTCGCAGTTGCAAATGAGAACTTGTTCTCAACTAGCCTACCTGGTTAAATAAAGGTGAAATAAATAAAAAAATAAAAAGAGTGTGCAAAGCTGTCATCAAGGCAAAGGGTGAAGAATCTCAAATATAAAATATATTTTGATTTGTTTAACACTTTTTTTGGTTACTACATGGTTCTATATGTATTATTTCATAGTTTTGATGTCTTCACTGTTTTTCGACAATGTATAAAATAGTAAAAATAAAGAAACCCTTGAATGAGTAGGTGTGGCCAAACTTTTGACTGACTGGTACTGTGTGTGTGTGTGGTTCATTTTCGTGTCAGCCAGGTAGGCTATACTCATGTAAAGATAAGCAATGTGCTTAATATTAGGACAGTTGAGAAATAAATATAGTAGGCATAGCTTATAAAAAGCTGATGGGATCCTCTTTCTAATAGAGGCCATTTAACTCGGTTTTCTCACGCTATTGCATAGCCTATAGAATTTTTGTGCAACATGACCTCTTTTACATTACATTTGCTTTGATGTCAGAGTGGTTAGAGAGACAATAGTGATGAGTAGCAGGTTTGGTAGGCTACTAATGACCATCCGCATCAGAGCTTGCAGAAGCCTAATTACCGCGACTAAACGGACACGTTGAACAGCCCTACTCCCTCATCTTAAACGGCAACGACCGCCACTGCAGCTTACGTGCCCCAGTGTTTGAAAGTTGGTCAAAGGTTGCAGTTATAGCAGTATCATCACACTACCACTCTGTCCTTAACAAGCCTTCAACTACTCAAATAGACTGAAAGCTGATTCAGGTGGTGGAGTACAAAACAACTGTCATTTCTGCTTGATTAAACTAAGCCCACGTGCTGTGGTATCCTAGCAACACTACTTAGGAGAGCAAGCCTACAGAGAGCAGTGTGAGCAGCAGCACACCTCAAGTCACTTCTTGATTGTTACCTCAGTCCTGTAATGTATAATTATATGCCACTTGGCAAACACTTTTCCTAAAAGTGACTTACAGTAAGTGCATACGTTTATACTGTGTATGGGAACCCTCACGAGCGCCACCCTCTTGACAACTGTGCCACAAAGGAAAACATGTACTGTAAGGCTGTGGTTGCCATTTTCCATGTTGAGCTAAAAACATCACATTTCTGCCCCTCTTCTTAATTCTTAGGAGACCTGGGAGATGGCACTACTACATTCTGCTGCATTATTCATATTTGCGAAAGGACTTTGTATTGTTTTAATGAGCCTCGGTGAGCATAGAGAACATTTTGTCAATCAAATCTCTCTGTTTGTCCAGAAATGATCCTTCAGTTGCACCTACGGCCCTGCTGCTTCTCTGCATGCTAATATTACTGTCGCTCCAGTTCCATTAGTGGAGCAAGCCAGCAATGGCCTTTTTGGGTTTTGGCCCATTCTAATGAGTTTTTACTCAAATCGTTTTAGAAAATGCCCAAAAAATGGGCATGACATTAGGGATGGGCATGGTTATTTCAATATGGTACTTCCACTTATACCATGGTCTGACTCATGAAAATGTACCATGGTTTTAGCCTTGAAGTATGGTGGTACTGCCATGCACGCAAATAATAATAATAATAATATCGCTTAATTTATACCATGGTAGTTGTGGATCATGGAAATTCCATGGTTTTAACCTGCATTATACATTCTACCATGGTAATGCACAATTATGAAAAATGGTACCAATAATTATCATATGGTACCATCTTTATTAATTGTGCGTTACCATAGCACAATGGCAGTATAATGCATTAAATAAATAACCCCCCCCAGTTCAAAAGAGGTTGGTATTATATTGATTCATTTCTATAATCATATGGGCACGTTTCTGATGAAGTCAGAGGCAGGCTACTATTGTTGGTCCTAGTTTGTCTGTAACATCAAAGAAAAGACACTAGTTGCTGTGAAAAAGGGGTAATTTCTGTATTAATAGTACTGTTTTTGCTCATGTTTAGGTTTCCTGTAGAGGGTGGGAGAGACCAAATTTATGGCATTTTGTAATTCACAGTATTTATAGGCAAGGGGTGTTGTGCTTGTTTTGGCCCGGAGAGGGAGCCGCACGCTCTAGTCGTTGCATCACGCACTCTCGCGCTAACCTGCCTAGTAAGTGAGTCAGTTGAATGAGAGCCAACTGAAAATTGTATTGAAGAGGGAAGCACCAGATAAACTATTTCCTCACGGACCCTTGTAAGCGCAGAACGGAACACGGCTACATTCAATCCTCGCGCCTTTACATCGCTAAAGACCGTGTACCTCCAGATAAAATAATTTAAAAGTTATGCTCAATATTACGGAACTGTTTTATCTTTCTGCCGCGGATTCGTGAGCATGTCGTGGGCCATTTTTGTAACTTTTTTAAAAATGTATTAAACTAGGCAAGTCGGTTAACAAATTCTTATTTACAATTATGGCCTACCAAAATGCCTCCTGCGGGGACGGGGGCTGGGATTAAAAATAAATATAGGACAAAACGCACATCACGACAAGAGAGCCAACACAACACTACATAGAGACCTAAGATGACAAAGCATAGCATGGCAGGAACACATGACAACACAGCATGGTAGCAACACAACATGATGACAACATGGTAGCAACACAACATGGTAGCAGCACAAAACATGGTACAAACATTATTGGGCACAGACAACAGCACAAAGGGCAAGAAGGTAGAGACAACAACACATCACGCAAAGCAGTGACAACTGTCAGTAAGAGTGTCCATGATTGAGTCTTTGAATGAAGAGATTGAGATAAAACTGTCCAGTTTGAGTGTTTGTAGCAGCTCATTCCAGTTGCTAGCTGCAGCGAACTGAAAAGACGAGCCACCCAGGGATGTGTGTGCTTTGGGGACTTTTAACAGAATGTGACTGGCAGAACGGGTGTTGTATGTGGAGGATGAGGGCTGCAGTAGATGTCTCAGATAGGGGAGAGGTGAGGCCTAAGAGGGTTTTATAAATAAGCTTCAACCAGTGGGTCTTGCAATGGGTATACAGAGATGACCAGTTTACAGAGGAGTATAGAGTGCAGTGATGTGTCCTATAAGGAGCATTGGTGGCAAATCTGATGGCCGAATGGTAAAGAACATCTAGCCGCTTGAGAGCACCCTTACCTCCCGATCTATAAATTACGTCTCCGTAATTTAGCATGGGTAGAATGGTCATCTGAATCAGGGTTAGTTTGGCAGCTGGGGTGAAAGATGACGATTTACGATAGAGGAAACCAAGTCTAGATTTAACTTTAGCCTGCAGCTTTGATATGTGCTGAGAGGACAGTGTACTATCTAGCCATACTCCCAAGTACTTGTAGGAGTTGACTTGTAGGAATCACACCTGTGGGGAGAGAACCATTCTTCTTACCAAATCACATGACCTTTTGTTTTGGAGGTGTTAAGAACAAGGTTAAGGGCAGAGAAAGCTTGTTTGACACTAAGAAAGCTTTGTTGTAGAGCATTTAACCCAAAATCTAGGGAGGGGCCTGCTGAGTAGAAGACTGTATCTGCATATAAATGGATGAGAGCTTCCTACTGCCTGAGCTATGTTGTTGATGTAAATTGAGCGGTGTGGGGCCTAGGATCGAGCCTTGGGGTACTCCCTTGGTGACAGGCAGTGGCTGAGACAGCAGATGTTCTGTCTTTATACGCTGCACTCTTTGAGAGGTAGTTAGCAAACCAGGCCAAAGACTCCTCAGAGACACCAATACTCCTTAGCCGGCCCATAAGTATGGAATGGTCTACCGCAGGGGTGCCCAACCAGTCGATCGCGAGATGATTATACATTTACTCAAATTCAGCCATACAAATCAATGCCTATAATCTTTCTGTTTTAATGTTCGACAGTCCTCCATTCACAGCAATGTCTGAAAAGTCAGGTGATTTACATAAAATATGACCAGTTCCTGCGCACTTATTGACGTATGCCGAGTTAGTGTGTCCGGTGCCCCCTGCCAAGTCTGTGTCCAAGCCTTTGTCGATATGCACCCATAATCAACAAAACTGTGACTTCCTCCCATGCAGTGTGTTGTGAGAATAAATGTTGCTGTCCTGGCTTAAGGGAAAGGAAGCTTGCTGGTGTAATTTAATTTGTGTTCCCAGTAACAGTGTGCCTGTGAAATACTGCTGTGACACTCCAATTTCCGCTAAGTTATTGTGTTTTGGTGTGGAGCTTTGATTACCAGCGGGTCACAAAGCTGCCATCCGTCAGAACCCTTCCATATGCAGAGGCTCACAGTTTAATGACCCTGATGAAGAGCCTGTCTACCACGTTTACGAATCAGACTGCCCAGAATCACATTATCCCAACTCAACGCCAGGAGCTTCACTGTGGGTGGGCGTCAGTGTGTAAAAATGAATAGTCAGGAAGGTAGTTGGATTGTTTATTGGCCAAAGGATTGCGAAGATAAACCTCAGCAATGGTTTAGGACAAAGATGCTCCACTTCTCGAGGGCCGTAGTCCTTGCTGTTTTTTTCTTTTCTTCGTTTCTCCCTGGCAATTTAATGAATTAATTAATATCGTTGACTGACCAGTGATTGCTAGTTACCACGTCGTAATCAAGTATGTTTAAAAAGGCAAGGAGGTGAACTAGCTTGTGGCCCTTGACGTCTGGAGTTGTTTTGCTGGTTTTAGTGATGAGCTGATGTATTAGTCAAGTTTCTTGTTCTTTTTTTAAAATTGATGTGAGCTGAGCTCCCAGGGCTTAGTCTTCCTCCAGTAGAACAACATGTGCATCCTGAGCCGCACCCTGACCAACCACAGGACTTAACACAGTGCTTTCCCCTCCACAGCTCTACCCTGGGGCCATCCTGGAAGTGTGTGGATGAAAGTTGGGGAGGTTCCCTCAAGTCCAAGGTGAGTTGTGTTGTCGCGGGACCACCCACCTGGTAACGCTTATTGGTGTCCGTTGTCATCTGGGTGTCAGTTGGCTGTGAAGGGGCTGTTATTGTAGCCTGCCTTTGTGTGGGGTAGAGCCTCGGAGCTCTCTGCCTTATGGCACTGTTTGTGTTCCGGACAGCTGCACGCTCGCGTTCACAACTGTGGTCCCTTTTGACTTGATTACCGAATAATGTTTTCCCAACGGCTTCTGTTTACAAGCTTTGTGCAACAAAAAATAGAACTGTCCATCAATTGATTAATTCATTAGAACTTTGATATTGTTGACCTTTTGTGTCCACAGCTTTTGTCAGGTCTGACAAGCCGAAGATGTTCAAGGGTCTTCAAATTAAGGTACAACATGAATTGTAGATACTCTTGCCTGTTGCGTACAATTAATTAGTTGAGTTAAATGCAATAAAGAAGTGGTTGTTTCTCTGACAGCTTTTCTACGACTTTGGAATGAAAATAACCACATTGTCTTGAACATAATCTCCTGTCATTATGGAATGAACCCTATGCCACACCATAATGGTATTCAATATTACACCGTATAGGGAGTTCTTATTATCTTATAGGCATTACAATGGCTATGTGGGAATTGGTTAACTTTGTTTGGCCGCAGTCCTGATAGTCCTCTGTTATTATTTTTGTTTCAGTATGTGAGAGGTGCAGACCCTATACTAAAGCTGCTGGACGATAACGGGAACATTGCTGAAGAACTCAGCATCCTCAAGTGGAACACGGATAGTGTGGAAGAATTCCTGAGCGAGAAGTTGGAAGTATATAATACCGATTTGTAGTACTCATCACCCAAATTTTTTTTGGGGGGGCTACAAATTTGTGCACTGTTTTGGATTTTATTGTTTAAAGGGACTGCGCTATTGGACTTTTTTTTTGTAGTACCTGAAAATCATGAACTTCGTCCGTAGATTTTGTGAACTGACATGTGCCAGGATGTAAAACGGATGTTTATAGATTTGTACCTGAACTTACCTGCAAAATACCTGGCATTAACATCAAAATTATTGGAATGAAGTAGACAAAGAAAGACTGTAAAGATGTTCACTGCTTGTTACCTTTTTTGTATTTTTTTCTCCCATCTGTCAGTTGTCTCTGTAGTTTAAAAGAAATACGACTTATGGTTTCAGCGGTGGGATCTTGGGGTGGGGGGGCCAAGTCATTCGCTTCATGCAGATGTTTCGGGGAGGAACACATTAGTGAAGGCCTCACAGTAAACCACATTTTGGGATGTGAGACCTGATGTCCCTGTGTGTCACTCTGGGCATCTTGCAGTGGAGAGAGACTGGATTCCCCAGTGTGTGAATTAGAATGGGGAGGAAAAACACTACAATTAATAAAATGACTCATGTTATTTTTTTGTGTGTCATCTGTTTGAGCATACACTGCATTTAATTGTGCTGTGTTGCATATTTCTGGTAGTCTGACACTCACGAAAACCATATGTCTGACATGGAGGGTAGCTTTGATTTGCCAAAGGGTGTAACATTCATGCCATCTAGTGGAAGAAAATAGTATCACATGTTAATAATTTCCATGGCCGGTATGAGTACAGTCCACTACTCAGTTTAACTAAATGTTATGGTAGGCCATTTGAAATGCAGAAAATACGCTTTTGATGCATAGAGGGAGTTTTACAGATTTATTTGGTTTATTACATTGTACAAATGAAAGCTTCATCAATAAACCAAGCTTGAAACAAATGGTTATTGCCAGTATAAAAAATGGAGCCCACTTTCAACCACAACAGAACACACTTTTAAATAACATGCAGTAAAATGTATGAAAACTCTTCTAATGAATCTAGCACTATAATCTGAGCAACAGTTAAAGACCTAACCCTATCCTCAATGCAGATTCACATTTATTAATGCAGAATCTAACAAGAATTATGTCTCTCTTCCCATCCTCTGCATGGTGGTGATTGACTGGCCTGTTGTGAGCTGAGGGGGGGCTTTGTAAGTGACTCCTGTGTAACAGCGGGAAAAAGTCTTCACAAAATGTATATTTTTACATACTGAAAACCTAGAAAATTATGAAAGATTTAGAACTGTTGTTGACTTGTCTGGTTGCAGTCCCCTGAAGGCCACACCCTTCGGTATCCCACCCAATAACAGAAAGCTGCACCTGTCCAGGCAACAAAGAGGACGGAGCCAAACGTGGCACAGAGAAAAAGCACAGTCAGGAATTGACTCGCCTGTCTATAGCGATACCCTGACTCACCTGTCTAATACCAAAACCCTGACCAAATATGGAAATACAGATACACGACATCCACTCTTACCTCTGCATCATATTCCCTCCTCCCATCCCCTGTCCCATCCCTCCTCCGTAGTTGGGGTTGTAGGCGGTCGTCATGAAACTGGTCACTATCGGGTTGGCATAGATGGAAGCTCCAGCAATGGCACAAATGCCTGAGAGGGGAAGAGAGGAGAATTCATCCTATCAGTGGCAATAGGAGTGTTTAACTAAGGCACACTGCTAAAATTGGAATTGTACATTTATTTTAACAATTGATGTAGTGAGGATTTGGGTGGTTACACATAATCGCCAAAGAAATTCAGAGAGAGATTTGAATTGCTGTTCTCCAAGCAACATGCATTGATAAATAAACCTTTTTTGTCCCCTTACCTGCAATGATGAACGTGACCCCTGCAGTAAGGGCCATCTTGTCTTTGGGGGAATCGTCCATGCTGCCCATTTTATAGCACTTGAGTGAGAACAGGGCTATCATTGCCCAAATAACACCCAGGACTATGCCCACTATCGTCAGTGCCCTCGGTGCCTGAAAGGTACCTGGAAGACCACACAAATCACACCAGATCACCATCAATAACAAGCTGCGATATCTTCTTCAGAACAGAAACTAAGAAATTAAGTCAGTGAATATGAGCCACATAAATGTAGGAGTTTACCAGTCAAATTGCCAGGGATCAAGGTTCCAATATGAATAACACGCTGAAATGTATTCTGTTGGTATTTGAATCTGATTCTCTGTTATGTGTTTTGCCTGTGATAATGGTGCTGACTGAACATGAGCCTGGCAAAGAACCATGACACACAATTGCATACTGGTAGGAGTAGGCCAGGGCAAAGTGTGGGAGAGGACAAACTAAAAAGCAGAATGACTCAACTTTGAGGAACTGAATTGCTCTCCATACACTGAATCAGGGCCACCCCAATTGGACCAGAGGCCCTCTTACAAGTCAATGTGTAATTAGAACCCTGAAAAACTGTCTCGGTAAAGCCACCACACCAACCTAAATGTAGACATGTTGGCATGCAGCACCCAGGTGGGCTCTACTACACATTGGTGGTGAGTGAATTCCCCCAACCTTACAATGTAAATCAGTTGGAAAAGAGCTTTAATGCAGTTTACACACGCAGCCCAATTTGGATCTATTGCCCAATTACTGGCAAAAGAGCTGATCTTCTCATTGGTCAAAAGACCAATTTGTGGGGAAACATGAGAATTGGGCTGCCTGTGTAAACAGGCATAAATCCCAAGTAATTTACCTGAGAAGCCCAGGATTCTGTAGAGGGGCCGGCACTTGGTGAAGCCTGAGGTGCCCGTCTCACAGTTCTGCCATAGTCCCTTATAAGTGTAGGCCGAAGTCACCACATCCCCTTGCGGTCCTTGACGCTCCAGTTGTTCATCCCCGTGGCAGCGATGATGGCGGCGGCACCTATCAGGCCCAGGACAAATCCACCCGTCTGGAGTGCTGTGGCCATACTCTCCGTCTGGTATAGAGGTATAGAAATCCCGGATGGCAGGAAGCTTGGCCCCAGTGATGTACTGGGCCATACGCCCTACCCTCTGTAGTGCCTTGCGGTCGGAGGCCGAGCAGCTGCCATACCAGGCAGTGATGCAACCAATCAGGATGCGCTCGATGGTGCAGCTGTAGAACCTTTTGAGGATCTGAGAACCCATGCCAAATCTTTTCAGTCTCCTGAGGGCGAATAGGTTTTGTCGTGCCCTCTTCACGACTGTCTTGGTGTGCTTAGACCATGTTCGTTTGTTGCTGATGTGGACACCAAGGAACTTGAAGCTCTCAACCCGTTCCTCCACTAGAGCCCTGTCGATGAGAATGGGGGTGTGCTTGGTCCTCCTTTTCCTGTAGTCCACAAGCATCTCCTTTGTCTTGATCGTGTTAAGGGAGAGGTTGTTGTCCTGGCACCACACGGCCAGGTCTCTAACCTCTTCCCTATAGGCTGTCTCGTCGTTGTCGGTGATCAGCCCTACCACTGTTGTGTCATCTGCAAACTTAATGATGGTGTTGGAGTACAGGCCAAAGAGTTCAGTATTGGTTTCATCAGACCAGAGCATCTTGTTTCTCATGGTCTGAGTGTCCTTTAGGTGCCTTTTGGGAAACTCCAAGTAGGCTGTCATGTGCCTTTTACTGAGGAGTGGCTTCCGTCTGGCCACTACCATAAAAGCCTGATTGGTGGAGTGCTGCAGAGATGGTTATCCTTCTGGAAGATTCTGCCATCTTTACAGAGGAAATCTGGAGCTCTGACAGAGTGACCATCAGGTTCTTGGTCACCTCCCTGACCAAAGCCCTTCTCCCCTCTTTGCTCAGTTTGGCCGGGCGGCCAGCTTTAGGAATAATCTTGGTGGTTCCAAACTCCATTTATTTTCCAAACTCCACTTAAATTCCATTTAAGAATGATGGAGGCCACTGTGTTTATGGGGACCATCAATGCTGCAGAAATATTTTGGTACCCTTCCCTCAGATCTGTGCCTCGACACAATCCTGTCTCGGAGCTCTAGGGACAATTCCTTCAACTTCATGGCTTGGTTTTTGCTCCAACATGCACTGTCAACTGTGGGACCTTATATAGACAGGTGTGTGCCTTTGCAAATCATGTCCAATCAAATGAATTTACCACAGGTGGACACAAGAGCTTTAGTGAGGTCGGGCACTGATGTTGGGCAATTAGGCCTGGCTCGCAGTCGGCGTTCCAATTCATCTCAAAGGTGAAAAGCGTGGTGAGGAGGAGTACGGGTCTATCCCAGTCTTGTTCAAACCTGGAAAAATAATGTATGCAACCTGAGGCTGTAAACTCGTTGCCGACCACGCGCCACAGTTACAGGGCACGACGTACCATGGGACAGCGCCAGTGCTGAATTTACCAGGGCCAAGCAGCCAATATGGTGACGACATCTGCGGCAAAATGGCTCTAGCTTTCTCTGCGGAAGCCAAAAGGGGCTCCGTGGAAAATCCTTTCAAATGTTCTGCATCCCCGAGTAAGGGCAAGGGAAAAAGGAAACGGTCTTTCTTGAGCAAACTCTTGGGTTAGCGCTGGGGTCTGTACTTGTAGTTGGGATGTTCTCTCATGTGTTGTGCTCGCAAGGTCTTGGCCTAATCAATGTATGGTTGCTTATCTAGCAACTTCCACTCCGCGCAAAGTCTTTTGCTGATTTCAAAGTTGTGCATTTTGGGGTTCTCCAGTGACCGCGAGACCACACCATGAAAGCGTTCATGGGTCTCTTTATGTGATCCAAAGGTTTTGCTATCTCAAAAGCGCACGGTGAAATGAGCATCAACATCAAAGAAAAGTTAAAAAGATCTATAGATGTAAATATAAAGGTATAGGTATTCACCTCATCAACTGCTCATACTCCTTTGGTGTGTTGGTGGAGATGTGGTACAGGAGAGAAAATTAAGGCTATCCAAATTGGGTATAGGCTAATTAACATAGTTTAAAGAAAAGGTAAATACAAATGCCTTTGCGAGTTGAATCACTTGTGTATTTCTCAAGAAAATAAAGTTGTTTGCAATGCAAGCTCAATATTGTGGAGAGGCGCGTGAATGGGAGCCAAACATAGCCAAGTTGAAAGGCAGAAATGATGCTGGGCAGCGCTGCACGCAACCTGACATCATAGGACTGTCACACTCAGGCAAACCAATCGGAGTGTAGGAAGCAATATAATCCCTTTCCTAAACGTTGAACCTAAACTCAGCAAAAAATGAAACGTCCCTTTTTCAGGACCCTGTCTTTCAAAGATAATTTGTAAAAATCCAAATAACTTCACAGATCTTCATTGTAAAGGGTTTAAACACTGTTTCCTATGCTTGTTCCATGAACCATAAACAATTAATGAACATGCACCCGTGGAACGGTCGTTAAGACACTAACAGCTTAGTAGGCAATTAAGGTCACAATTATGAAAACTTAGGACACTAAAGAGGCCTTTCTACTGACTCTGAAAAACACCAAAAGAAAGATGCCCAGGGTCCCTGCTCATCTGTGTGAACGTGCCTTAGGCATGCTGCAAGGAGGCATGAGGACTGCAGATGTGGCCAGGGCAATAAATTGCAATGTCCGTACTGTGAGATGCCTAAGACAGTAGGCCTGTTGTAAGGCAGGTCCTCACCAGACATCACCGACAACACGTCGCCTATGGGCACAAACCCACCGTTGCTGGACCAGACAGGACTGGCAAAAAGTGCTCTTCAATGACGAGTCGCGGTTTTGTCTCACCGAGGGTGATGGTCAGATTCACTTTTATCGATTTGGAGGTGGAGGGTCCGTCATGGTCTGGGGCGGTGTGTCACAGCATCATCGGACTGAGCTTGTTGTCATTGCAGGCAATCTCAACGCTGTGCGTTACAGGGAAGACATCCTCCTCTCTCATGTGGTACCCTTCCTGCAGGCTCATCCTGACATGACCCTCCAGCATGACAATGCCACCAGCCATACTGCTTGTTCTGTGCGTGATTTCCTGCAAGACAGGAATGTCACTGTTCTGCCATGGCCAGCGAAGAGCCTGGATCTCAATCCCATTGAGCACGTCTGGGACTTGTTGGATCAGAGGGTGAGGGCTAGGGCCATTCCCCACAGAAATGTCCGGGAACTTGCAGGTGCCTTGGTGGAAGAGTGGGGTAACATCTCACAGCAAGAACTGGCAAATCTGGTACAGTCCATGAGGAGGAGATGCACTGCAGTACTTAATGCAGCTGGTAGCCACACCAGATACTGACTGTTACTTTTGATTTTGACCCCCCCCTTTGTTCAGGGACACATTATTCCATTTATGTTAGTTACATGTTTGTGGAACTTGTTAAGTTTATATCTCAGTTGTTGAATCTTGTTATGTTCATACAAATATTTACACATGTTAAGTTTGCTGAAAATAAACGCAGTTGACAGTGAGAGGACGTTTCTTTGTTTGCTGAGTTTATATGCAAAAAGAAATTGAGGGAGGAAAGCGCTCTCTTTTTTTTAGTTTATTTTGCCAACCGTAGCTAGATTTCCATCCAATTGGGGACAGGTTTTCATGCGAATATTCTAAAATCCACATAAATAAAATATGTGCATTTTCCCAAAAGAGATGTGTTTCCATCAAATTTACTTCAAGTCTGTGCCTGATTAAGTAGTGCACATAAACATTACTGTACCAAATAAATAAAATACATTGCATTTTCAACTCTACAAAAAGTGTTGCCTTTTATAAGGCAAGTTTTCCCAAACTTGGTCCTGTTCCTGCCCCCAGCTGATTCAAATAATAAAATCTTGATGATGAGTTGGTTATTTGAATCAGCTGTGTAGTGCTAGGGCAAAAACCAGGTGGGGCCCCAGGACTGAGTTTGGGAAACCCTGATATAGGGAATGTGCCCACTCTGGTTTTGACACGTGCGTTCCAGCCAACAGCTCAGATACAGTGTATAGCCAGCCACCCGTGGTAAAATTGATTTCTATATTCGCCAGACATTCGGACCTTCAAACTTCAATAGCTCGCGAAAGATTTATGTTACATATATCAGGTTCCATTCTTTATGAAGAACAGGTGTACAACATTGCACAGGTCTTATTTTCCCGATTCTGATCATAATCACACCGCAACGGTTTGGGCAGCCTGGCGCACCGTCAATGCAACTAGTTAGGGATTGTCAACAATGTGCATGATCACAAAATTCACATTTCAATAGCTCTTCAACCACTTGACTTGGCAACCTAATTTCAATTGTCCATTATTGCACACCCTTTGGTGTATCAAAACTGAAACCAATTTTACCACGGTGGTATTCCGTACATTCTGAGATTATTATGGACAAAAGAGCGAGGTTATTTTAATTTGTCAAACGGCAGGCGAACATCGATCATCATGTCACCAGAATAAGTTACTCTAATATTTATTGGAAAGGAGCATCAAGCTCATGACCGTGCAGTTTCACCACCCTGTGAAGTTCATCATAACTTATTTCATCAGTAGACTAATAAACTGCATGCGTTCACTAGTCGTAGTGGGAGGACCAAACAACATGTCATTGCATGACTCCCAAGTTTACTTCAATATGATGGTTATCCATATTTGCGCATATAGCTGCTTCTTCTGCCATTTCTTGCATAAATAATTTTAACGGCACAAAAGATGCCACCTTGTCTAGCGTATTTTGTTTTGTCGACATTTTTAAAGTAAGTTTACCAACAAATTTGCTGTTTCCATCAGGACATGTACTTTATGTGCATTAAAAGTTTGGCTGATGGAAACCTGGTTCCTGAAACCCTATAATGACAACATACATTTCACAGACGTGAAGAATCACTCACTACCATGATGTCACATTTGTACACAGTATTAGGGCACTGCTTGTTTTTCACCACCAGCAGAGAATGTATTCTGAATTTAGATACTCATCTCATCTGGATTACTGTGGCCTCCATGGTCCTGAAATGACAACTAAATGCAAGAGGTGTCATGACATGTCTTGGGCTCCCAAGTGGCGCAGCGGTCTAAGGCACTGCATCTCAGTGCTAGAGATGTCACTACAGACACCCTGGTTTAAATCCAGGCTGTACCACAACTGGCTGTGATTGGGAGTCCCATAGGGTGGTGCACATTTTGACCCAGCGTTGTCTGGTTTTGGCTGGTGTATGCAGTCATTGTAAATAAGAATTTGTTCTTAACTAAAATGCCTAGTTAAATGAAAGTACATTTTTAGCTGTCCCATTTTCTAAAAAACACAATAAAATAGAGGCAGGATATTTGTCCACATGATTAAGCATGTATTAATTCATGTAGCAAAAATGACATTAACTCATTTTCGACCAAATGAGCAGTTACTGCCTTTTTGCTTGGTAGGGCAGATTAGGTCTACAGGTCATTTGTTTAACTGCACACGATTGCAGTACTGAAGAAGGCCAGAAGAGATCAGTATACAGTCATTCATTGAGTTATAATACAGCAAGTAACCTGTACATTTATTTAAATCAATATTTGGAAATAGGTAAACGTGAGGTTAGATCCATCCCTGTGTTATTTCTGAGACAAGACATTTTCAAGTGTGATTAGGCCTACTTTCAGTCTTAGAGGTCACGGCTGGCAACATAATTAGTTAAGCAACCTATAAAAACACATTCCAGATCAAGATGCATTCATGGATAGACGATGCGAATGTTAGAGGGAAGAACAGTTTATGATTATTGGCCTTGCTACAACATACCGAAAATGTTGAATAAAATGTGAGGACTACGGTGGCAAAAGTCGGGCTCGTCCGGGATTTGAACCCGGGACCTCTCGCACCCAAAGCGAGAATCATACCCCTAGACCAACGAGCCACTTACAACATATGCTGAAGTCGACGTATTACTACATGCCAGCCATAAAGTCACCAACAGCATGACACTTTTTGTCTGGGATCAATTTGTATCCATAGTTGTTGTCTAAACATTTATCTGGATGTTGGCGGCAAATTAATAGCTTGGAAAATACAGACTTTCCCTTTTTATTATGAAGAAAACCCTGGCATTACGTACCTCAATTTCACCCAACTTGCCTTAATATCTTGTAAAAAATATTTTGTGCACAAATTCTACCTCCGAAGTTTCTGATGTGGTTGATTAATTTCCTCATTACCGTGAGAAAGCTTGCTACATTGTTACGCTGGCTACAGAAGATGAGATACGTAAGTACACCTGAGCAGTGTTCTAATACCCATACTAACATACTGTAAATCAAATCAAATCAAATCAAATCAAATCAAATTTTATTAGTCACATACACATGGTTAGCAGATGTTAATGCGAGTGTAGCGAAATGCTTGTGCTTCTAGTTCCGACAATGCAGTAATAACCAACAGTAATCTAACCTAACAATTCCACACTACTACCTTACACACACACACAAGTGTAAAGGGATAAAGAATATGTACATAAAGATATATGGATGAGTGGTGGTACAGAACGGCATGGCAGATGCAGTAGATGGTATAGAGTACGGTATATACATATGAGATGAGTACTGTAGGGTATGTAAACATAAAGTGGCATAGTTTAAATTGGCTAGTGGTACATGTATTGCATAAAGATGGCAAGATGCAGTAGATGATATAGAGTACAGTATATATACATATGAGATGGGTAATGTAGGGTATGTAAACATTGTATTAAGTGGCATTGCTTAAAGTGGCTAGTGGTACATTTTTACATAATTTCCATCAATTCCCATTTTTAAAGTGGCTGGAGTTGAGTCAGTATGTTGGCAGCGGCCGCTAAATGTTAGTGGTGGCTGTTTAACAGTCTGATGGCCTTGAGATAGAAGCTGTTTTTCAGTCTCTCGGTCCCTGCTTTGATGCACCTGTACTGACCTCGCCTTCTGGATGATAGCGGGGTGAACAGGCAGTGGCTTGGGTGGTTGTTGTCCTTGATGATCTTTATGGCCTTCCTGTGACATCGGGTGGTGTAGGTGTCCTGGAGGGCAGGTAGTTTGCCCCTGGTGATGCGTTCTGCAGACCTCACTACCCTCTGGAGAGCCTTACGGTTGTGGGCGGAGCAGTTGCCGTACCAGGCGGTGATACAGCCCGACAGGATGCTCTCGATTGTGCATCTGTAGAAGTTTGTGAGTGCTTTTGGTGACAAGCCGAATTTCTTCAGCCTCCTGAGGTTGAAGAGGCGCTGCTGCGCCTTCTTCACAACGCTGTCTGTGTGGGTGGACCAGTTCAGTTTGTCCGTGATGTGTACACCGAGGAACTTAAAACTTTCCACCTTCTCCACTACTGACCCGTCGATGTGGATAGGGGGGTGCTCCCTCTGCTGTTTCCTGAAGTCCACAATCATCTCCTTTGTTTTGTTGACGTTGAGTATGAGGTTATTTTCCTGACACCACACTCCGAGGGCCCTCACCTCCTCCCTGTAGGCCGTCTCGTCGTTGTTGGTGATCAAGCCTACCACTGTAGTGTCATCCGCAAACTTGATGATTGAGTTGGAGGCGTGCATGGCCACGCAGTCGTGGGTGAACAGGGAGTACAGGAGAGGGCTCAGAACGCACCCTTGTGGGGCCCCAGTGTTGAGGATCAGCGGGGTGGAGATGTTGTTACCTACCCTCACCACCTGGGGGCGGCCCGTCAGGAAGTCCAGGACCCAGTTGCACAGGGCGGGGTCGAGACCCAGGGTCTCGAGCTTGATGACGAGTTTGGAGGGTACTATGGTGTTAAATGCTGAGCTGTAATCGATGAACAGCATTCTCACATGGGTATTCCTCTTGTCCAGATGGGTTAGGGCAGTGTGCAGTGTGGTTGCGATTGCGTCGTCTGTGGACCTATTGGGTCGGTAAGCAAATTGGAGTGGGTCTAGGGTGTCCGGTAGGGTGGAGGTGATATGGTCCTTGACTAGTCTCTCAAAGCACTTCATGATGACGGAAGTGAGTGCTACGGGGCGGTAGTCGTTTAGCTCAGTTACCTTAGCTTTCTTGGGAACAGGAACAATGGTGGCCCTCTTGAAGCATGTGGGAACAGCAGACTGGGATAAGGATTGATTGAATATGTCCGTAAACACACCAGCCAGCTGGTCTGCGCATGCTCTGAGGACGCGGCTGGGAATGCCGTCTGGGCCTGCAGCCTTGCGAGGGTTAACACGTTTAAATGTTTTACTCACCTAGGCTGCAGTGAAGGAGAGCCCGCAGGTTTTGGTAGGGGGCCGTGTCAGTGGCACTGTATTGTCCTCAAAGCGGGCAAAAAAGTTGTTTAGCCTGTCTGGGAGCAAGACATCCTGGTCCTCGACGGGGCGGATTTTCTTTTTGTAATCCGTGATTGACTGTAGACCCTGCCACATACCTCTTGTGTCTGAGCTGTTGAATTTCGACTCGATTTTGTCTCTGTACTGAGACTTGGCCTGTTTGATTGCCTTGCGGAGAGAATAGCTACACTGTTTGTATTCGGTCATGCTTCCGGTCACCTTGCCCTGGTTAAAAGCAGTGGTTCGCGCTTTCAGTTTCACGCGAATGCTGCCGTCAATCCACGGTTTCTGGTTTGGGAATGTTTTTATCGTTGCTGTGGGTACGACATCGTCAATGCACTTCCTAATGAACTCGCTCACCGAATCAGCATATTCGTCAATATTGTTGTTGGACGCGATGCGGAACATATTCCAATCTGCGTGATCGAAGCAGTCTTGAAGCGTGGATTCAGATTGGTCGGACTAGCGTTGAACAGACCTGAGCGCGGGAGCTTGTTGTTTGAGTTTTTGTTTGTAGGCTGGAATCAACAAAATGGAGTCGTGGTCAGCTTTTCCGAAAGGGGGGCGGGGGAGGGCCTTATAAGCGTCGCGGAAATTAGTATAACAATGGTCTAGTGTTTTTCCAGCCCTGGTAGCACAATCGATATGCTGATAGAATTTAGGGAGTTTTGTTTTTAGATTAGCCTTGTTAAAATCCCCAGCTACGATGAATGCAGCCTCAGGGTGTGTGGTTTCCAGTTTACAAAGAGTCAGATAAAGTTCGTTCAGTATATACTTAATGAGTATATACTATTAGTTCATTTTAGTATACTGTAAATGAACGGTATCGTTTCAGTTGCGCATACTAGCGCTTCGCCTGTCTACCGGAAGTTGACGCTGTTGCTTTGCAACCTCTTGCTAGCTTGTTACCATGACAAGTCACTAGCTAAACATTTTATGATTTCGGGTTTGTTCATGAGTTCAATCTGGAGTGTAAGAGTGGACTCTGGGTGTTTGTAAATTCAGAGTGTTGTCAGATTGGCCGGACGCACTTGCATGAGGAGTATGGTTGATCCTAGAGAACACCTCACTCTGACCATTTCCTCATTCTAGCAGAGCTGGTTAGGCTGTTTTCATGTTATCCAGAGCGTTGGTGACTGTAACTGTGCTCCTGGGAACAATTGAATTATGCTTTTTTTTGCCAGTGTTCGTAAAATTCATCAGTTATTCATCTGGCACAGGTACACTCATTAAGACGAGAGTGCTCTGAAATTGGAGTAGATAGCCAGAGCGAATTTACGAATGCACCAGAATGTCCATTGAGAATGCACAACAACTACACCACTTAGCTAAACTAAGAATGACGGGAATAATCAAGTCAATAAACGTTGGGTAGATAGCATATAGTTAATATACTGGCAAGTGGGATGTATTAATAGCCAACTAACTTTAGGTAGCTAGCTAACATACCGGTACATACTGCTGTAATGATATGCTATGCGGTTCATAAGGATAGTGTAGCTATCAAATTGTCAGTCAACATAACGTGTAAGATAACTTATTTGAAAATTCATTACTTTATTACATTGCTCAACATTTTCTTAACATTTGTCAAAATTAGTTAAAGCAATGAATTTGTATCCACACTCGTTGGACTTCAGCTGCTTATTTTCCGCCATTTTCTTCAAATCTGAAAACGGTGTGAATCTACCCCCATTTTCTGAAGAATTGCATTATGGGCCCTAAAAGCACGGAAAAAGTGTCCACTGCTTATATACTTTGTATTTTGGTGAATGTAGTACGACATCTGGGAACTTTTGGCATACTAACTATATCCATACTATGACCAACAAGCTGGGTTGGGGAGTAGCGGATTACATGTAAGGGATTACAAAAACGGAAACTGTAATCCGTTACATTACCAGTAAAAATATTGTAATCAGATTACCGATACTTTTTAAAAACTAGATGATTACATCAAGGATTACTTTTAAATTCAGGAAGAATGTTTGCGAAAAAGAATCTGTGACACTTCTGTGTTTTCGCAATGACATTCAAATCAGCATTGAAAAAAGTCGCACATGTAAGTTTGTTCCACCTGAGCGAGTCTGAACACAAGTCAGAGACCACTATTGACAC
The DNA here is from genome assembly GCF_045679555.1 of Salvelinus alpinus. NCBI lineage: Eukaryota > Metazoa > Chordata > Actinopteri > Salmoniformes > Salmonidae > Salvelinus > Salvelinus alpinus. Next base: position 35,688,897 of record NC_092108.1, read on the forward strand.
ACCATATATGTTTGATGGATCGCGGGAAAAGAGCAGGAATGGGTTTTTAAAGGCTACAGTCCAAGCTATGTCTTCCAATGGTGCGACTGCTGTCGGCATCCAAAGATTATCCAACTTGAATAAACGCTTGAAGGTAAGGATGACAGTAGTAGTGTAGTCTACGGCGATACGGGTATCACTTATTATTGATATATACATAGCGCATTGATGTGAATCACACTGCTGCTCTCTCATTTAGCTATTTGCGCCTTACGGATTGTTGTTGTTGTGGATGGCTGTTCACAAATCTAAATGTACATTTGAACCCAAATATGGTTGAATTCAAGAAGTTTAAGCTGCCTATCAATAATTGTTTTTGAAACCAGTGGACAGCCTGTGAAAAATGCGATCTTGCAACAGCTGCATAGTGCGGATCCAAGTATATGGAATAAAAGTGGAGCTTTTATTGCTCAATCTAAATCGTGCTGATAAAAATTGACCTAATGGACACATGTTCAAACTTGCACACCTTTGATAGACTTAAAGTGTCAATCTGTAGTTGCTACGTCCATTTTTGGACACATACATTATATATATATATATATCCATTGATTCTTGAAAAATATAACTTATAAATGCCTCATGAGCTTAGTTCAACTGTCACACTCCATGAGAACCCACAATATAAGTTTGTTTTACTCCAATGATTGTAATCAATGTAAACAAACACTGTATAGCCTCATAACATGGTTAAAATGATAATTTTGATATCATGGATGGTCAGTCCTTGCAGCCATATAGCTCTGTCTATTACATTTTTTTTTTTTTTACAATCGCTAGGACTCAATTCATAATACTTAGGTCACTTTTTCAAAACTCTTCACACAGTTCTCCTAACCAACTTTCAGCTTGGCACAGCAGTTACTTTCTCATCCAAAATGCACTAAAACTACCAAAACACTTCATACATGTCTCAAATCAGCTCATTCGTCCATAACACTAGCAAAGGTTGTCACCCAACAAGCACACTTTGTCACTCATAAAACAATTACCTAAAAAACACTAACAACAGGCAGCATTACACAATGTTTTCTTTTGTAAAATGTCTTGACAAAACAAGAATGACACCTCTCTACAGCTTAGAATTCACTGCAGTATATGTTACAGGAATGAATCAGACATGATGCAATATGCTTCAATATGTTTTATGTATTTATTTGGCATTGAGTGTATATACAATAATTTGTATATACACCAATGCTAGTCAACCCTGTCTTCTGCATTTGGCCACAGGTTCTCATCCACATCACATGTTATGTCATCTTGGGCAATACACCTAAGAAATAATATTTTGGCATGCCTGGTCCATCCCTGGCAATCTTCTGCAGATATGTCCAGGCATCCAGCATTCATTGCGTCCAGGAAGGACATATGATTATGTCATAAACCTTCCACCTCCATGAGGAAAATAATTCCTCTATGGGATTGAGGAATGGAGAGTAAGGTGGGAGGAAAAGTGACACCATCCTGGGATGGGGCTACAAACCACTGACTGCACGGGAGTGGTGAAATGCCACATTGTCCCATACAACTACAAACGTTTTCCGACTTTGATGTTGGCACCCCTCTGGCCCGGGACATCCACTGTGGCTCTTTTCCCAATCACATTCCTTCCTTGCCGCCGTGTTTTGGCCAAGTTGAAACCAGCCTCATCCACAAAGATGAATATGTGGGGTGTTTGCCTGGCTTCAATCTCCATGACTCTCTAAAATAAATTCACAAATTCACAAAGTTAGGCTATTACGCTAGTTTACATTATACCTAAAAACATGCCATTGTGTGCCTCTGCCCTGTTTGGTTTTGTTCAAAACCAGTTCTGTATTTTACAGTCATCTTACCTGGACATATTGGTCCCTGAGTTGCTTGACTCGTTCAGAGTTCCTCTCAAAGGGAACAGTGTACAACTGCTTCATCCTGACTTGATGTTGTTTCAGGACTCTAGAAATAGTTGTTATGCTTACATTGTGAATATTTCCAAATGTAATGTTGTCTACCAACACTCTGTCCCGAACCTCTGTGAGTTTTATGTCATTGTTTCTGATGACCATATCAACGATTGCAGTTTCTTGCACAGCAGTGAAAATCCTACTGCTCCCGCCTGTGGGAGGTAACCGTTAGGTCCTTAGCAGAAATATAAAAACAATTACACACAAGTGGGTTTGGAGGCGTTGCTCAATTTACTTCTGTAATGTGCAGTTCAGTCAGATGCCCTTGTAGAATGCACATCTTACCTGTTGTTTTGCTGGAAATTTCTCACAATAGATGCCACTGTTGAACGTTGCAGATTTGGCTACACTCTCAGACCAGCCTCTCTCATTGATAGAACATGATTTATTACATTATCAATTATAGTAGCCCTAATCTCATCTGAGACTACAGCTCTTGATCTTCCTCTCAGTCTTCTTCCACCACGCATACGTTGTAAAGGTCCTGTGTGTATCTGGTGTAGAGAGTCAGGCGCAGGACAGCAAATATGAGTAATCAACATATTTTTACTCAAAATGACAAATGTACAAAGTAACATACGAGCACACAATAACAGACCGAAAATACAATAAACAATGACTCACAAACAAACATGGGGAACAGAGGGTTAAATAATAAACAGGTAATTGGGTGAGTGAAACCAGGTGTGTAAGACTAAGACAAAACAAATGGAAAATGAAAGTGGATCGGCGGTGGCTAGAAGGCCGTTTGACGTCGCCCGCCGAACGCCGCCCGAACAAGGAGAGGGACCGACTTCGGTGGAAGTCGTGACATACGTACTCCTGTTCCTCTCCCTCTCCCAGCTACTCTTCTTCCTCTGTCAGCCCCTTCTCTATCTCTGGCTGGGTCCATGTTTACATTACAGTACAGCATTATTCCTAAAAATGTCCCCTTTTGTATAGATGGTAATGAAATTGAAAGACTAACACCTGGGTAGGTGTTCAGCTACAATGGGAATCAGATGTGGTTGGTCTAATTGTTTTGATAGTATTTCATTTTTTAGATTTGGAATATATTTCAATACGGTATTACTGTAGAAATGTAGCAAATTGCTGTCTTATTCAATTTTGTGTTATATTAGGTTTTGAACTTAAGTTTAACAGTTTTCAAAAGAGTATGTAAACATGTGCAAATTGGCCTGTAGGTACATAGAGTTTTGGTGGTGGTTGTGTCTGAGTGAGAAAAGAATTCATGAAATTTGAAAGATGTAGTCATTGAATGCATTTTGTGCCAAAGCAATGAAAAATGATCCACAGTTTAGCCCACATAGACTGCTGTTGTGCTCACTGTGTGAAAAGTTCTGAAAAAGTGACCTAAGTATTGAGAAATGGGTCCTAGCGATTGTAAAAATAATAAAAAAAAAAAAATGTAATCTGAGAGTGGTTACATTTCTCCAGGCCCATCCCTCATCTTTTTACCAAAACAGAGGTGGTTGGTTGCCCGACCGTTTTGTTATTGTTTCATCTGTGAATTTTCCCTTTAAACAGCTGCATATCAAAGTGACACTAACAAAAAGGTAAACAATAGGTCTATAGCAAATGTAGCATATGGCATTCATTTTTCACATGTAAATAGCAAATTCCCAACCCCGCCAAAAAGCATACTATATACTCAATTTATGTTACAAATAGTACGGTTAGTGCGGTTAGAATGAGTATTTGAACACAGCTATGGATTGTGTGTGTGCCATTCAGAGAGTGAATGGGCAGGACAAAATATTGAAGTGCCTTTGAACAGGGCATGGTAGTAGCATAGCATCCCTGTGGAATGCTTTCGACACCTTGTAGTCGGAGTCCATGCCCCAACGAACCTAGGCTGTTCTGAGAGCATAAGGTGATGCAACTCAATATTAGGAAGGTGTTCCTAATGTTTTGTACACTCCGTGTATAATATAGAGAATCATTGTACCATCTAGACCACTGTAAAATATATTTTCTTTAACCAAAACGATTGTATTTGCAGTGGTTTGAATCTGGTGTGCAAAACCGAGAGTAAAATACAAAAAAGGAAACTTAAGCACGGGAAGCATAGAAATATAACAGATATACCGCTTTTTAGACTTGCTTTCAATGATATTGACAGATCTATAACTCAGTTTTCTATGTTAATTTGGTTGGGTCCCCCAAAAACATACACATTGCAGCTTTAAAGGGACAATTTGCAATTGCTACATACATTTTTGGACTTTTAAATGAATGATATGTACCAATTGATTCTTGAAGAATATGTAGGGGATAATCAACAAGGGGCTGTGTTCTATGGAAAATTGTCACACCCTGATCTGTTTCACCTGTCTTTGTGATTGTCTCCACCCCCCTCCAGGTGTCACCCATCTTCCCCATTATCCCCTGTGTATTTTTACCTGTGTTCTCTGTTTGTCTGTTGCCAGTTCGTTTTGTTTCGTCAAGCCTACCAGCGTTTTTCCCTCTGTTCATGTCTCGCAATTGTTCCTGTTTTCTAGTTTTCCCGGTTTTTACCCTTTCTGCCTGCCCCGAGCCTGCCTGCCGTCCTGTACCTTTGCCCCACCTATCTGGATTATTGACCTCTGCCTACCCTGACCCTGAGCCTGCCGTCCTGTACCTTTGCCCCACCTGTCCGGATTACTGACCCCTGCCTGCCCTTGACCTGTCTTTTGCCTGCCCCTGTTGGATTAATAAACTGTTGTTAATTTGACGGGTCTGCATCTGGGTCTTACCTTGAAACGTGATAGTACGAACTGGCCATGACTGACCCAGCAGACTCGTGCTAGCTGCGCAACGCCATCTCCTCCCAGGGAGCCACCATCAGTAGGCACGAGGAATTGCTTCGTGGCCTTATGGAGGGGGTCCAAACGTTGGCGTAACACCATGACCAGGTGTTGGACATTTTGCTGGAGTAATTCCGCGGGTTGTCTGGGAGGCAGCCTACCCCACAGCCCCTCAGTAACTCAGCGGTTAGCAGCGCAGTCTCATCGGTCACTTCACATTCTCGGGAGCCCCGCTTACCTCCCCAGGGAACACTTCAATGGAGAGACAAGCACCTGTCAAGGGTTTTTAGCTCAGTGTGCCCTCGTCTTCACGCTTCAGTCCTCCTCCTTCCCCTCGGATCGCTCCAAGATAGCCTACTTCATCACGCTGATGTCCGGAAGGGCTCTCACCTGGGCTACTGCTGTATGGGAACAACAGCCAGCCATAGGCGTTAGTCTGGAGGGGTTCGTGGGAGAGGTGAAGAAGGTTTTTGATGCCCCATTCTCCGGGAGAGAAGCTGCCCTAATTCAGCTTCGACAGGACTCCCACAGTGTGGCAGACTATGCAGTGGATATCTGCACTTTGGCAGCGGAGAGTGCTTGGAACCAGGAAGCGCTGTTCGATATATTCCTGCACGGCGTTTCGGAGGAGGTCAAGGACGAGCTTGCTGCTCGGTAGTTACCTACGGTTCTCGATTCCCTCATCGCGTTGACCATCCACATCGATGGGAGATTACGGGAACGACAGAGGGAGAGAATTTTATTTTGCTCGTATGTCCAGGGATTCCACCTTGCCTCCGAGTCATCCCGGAAGTCCACGGCGGTCACTTTGCCAAGAGAACCCGAGGCTTCCTGACCTCCCCAAGAGTCGCCGAAGACGGCCGAGTCACCGCTTCCTGAGCCTATGCAACTAGGCAGAGCTGGGCTGTCGCCAGCGGAATGGCAATACAGGATCAACACGAAGAGTTGTCTGTATTGCGGGACTCTTGGTGATTTTGTGTCCTCTTGTCCTTTAAAAAGACCAGGCTCACCGGTAGGAGCGAGTACTCTGGTGGGCCATATGGATAACGTTTCTGCTTCCCTTGCTCTCACCCCTTTTCATGCCATTCTGCTGTGGGGAAACCAGTCTAAATCTCTCCGGGTCCTCATTGACTCTGGGGCTGATGAGAGATTTTTGGACGCTACCCTGGCTTCCGAGCTAAACATCCCCACTCAGCCCCTCCATTACCATGGATGTTAGAGCGCTGGTCAGATTCCTGTAGTTTTGGGATTCTCCTGGCTCCAGCGACACAATCCCCTCATCTACTTGGCTACGGGTGCCATCATGGGCTGGAGTCTGTTCTGCCACGCCCATTGTCTTAAGTCAGCGCAACCTGCCCCAGGATGTCTTCCTGGGGACTCGGTTTGTATTAATTTGTGGATGTCTGTCATCCATTCCGTAAGATATGTTACAAGTTGCAATTCATACAATATGTTATGAATTGCAATTTCGTACAATATGTTGTGAATTAGCAAAGCAAACAATAAGTTAAGAATTTGCAAACCGTATGATGTTACAATTCAAATTTGTTGCTAAAGTTAGCTAGGTAGCTAGCTGGCTAACGTTAGCAAGGCTAGGTGTTAAGGTTAGGGTTAGATAAAAGGGTTAGGGGAAGGGTTAGCTAACATGTTAAGTAGTTGAAAAGTAGCAAGCAGTTAGCTCAAATGCAAACGTTGTCCGTGTTACACACTCACCCATAGGCGGAAATCCCAGGGGGGACGGGGGGGACACGACCCCCCCATCTTGGGAAAAATATGATTTGTCCCCCCCAATATATCACTGTAAACATAACTATGTAATTTCAATAATATTAATAATACGCAATGAAAGCACTTGTGCTGGTTATAGACACTTAATAGCGCGTTTTTAAGTTTCAAAAGATTGCGACCCCCCCCGCCCTTTGCCTCACAATGGTTTGATCCACTGCCAGTTCTTTAGCTGGCAAGGTAATAGAGGGTTCGTATCTACTGTCCGAAAGGGACATGTACGTAACTGACGTGAGGTTAATCCAGTCAATCCATAGCAGGTCCATAGCAATGTTATTTATTTATTTTTATGTTGGCAGGGTTCGCACACTAGCTGAATTTGCAGAGCTAGCGCGCAAACTAAAGCAAACATTAACTATCAAGCTAGCTAGTACCTATTCCATTTATGTGGCGTCGTCAAAGATGGAATCTTTGCTATCGTCAGTTTAATCCAAGATCAGCATGCAGCTGTAGTGCTTCGACGTCCCTGTGATAAGGTTAGCGATAAACTGAAGTCCAAACTGAACAGAACAGAACTACACTCTCTTCTACCATTGTCTTAAATATATATAATGGTCTCGTTGCAAAAGATAAATTGTCGCTAGTGAACTTTTTTTATTTATTTTTATTTCACCTTTATTTAACCAGGTAGCAAAGATTATAGCAAACACACAGAAACGGAATTGGTGCTCGCTAGCTTTACAAATTCAGCTATTGTTGGAAGCCAGCCAATATGAAACAAACTATTAAAATTACAAAAGGTTGCAGCATGTGTTGTGTAAATGTGTGTGTGTGCAGCTAGGCCAGCCAGCCAGGTAGAAAAATGGCAGAAAAAAGTAAGAAGACGGACATCAGAGTATTTGTCAGTACACCAAAACGCATAGTAAGAACTCTAGTAGCCTAATATCTCAAAGACTAGTTGATAAAATGTTCATAAGAAAGAAGTGAAATGCTAATGGGAATGTTTCACAATGATGTCATTAGGCAGAGCAGGCAACAGATGGCACACAGACAGCAGAGCTGGGGACAGATATGCAGGGACAGATTGGCAGAGACAGGGAGTCTCAGGTAAGTTTGTTGAGTCTTTGTTTGGAAACATTATGAAAGGTTGACTTGTAAAATAGGGACATAATTGGAAAATGCCATGGATACCCCCACTCTCAACTTAAACTGGTGACTAAACTAAGATTTGTTTACGGCAATGGTATTGCTGTTGTGATTAATTGTGTAGTTTTGGGTACCGGTAGTTAGGAGTACGGCAAACACCTTATTTCTTTTCTAGGAGACAGACTGAGTCTGTGAGGGTGATGAAAGGGAAAGAGCCAGGGAGAGAGACTTCAGAGGACAGTGTCACAGCCACGGCAGGACCAAGTGTCACCCTTGTTGCCAGCAGCACCAGTATAGGGGACAGTGGCACAGCATTGTCCAGTTACCTCAGTGATGGCACAAAACCATATCAGCCACACCCACAATTTATAGAACCGCAAACTCTTGCCAACAGAGTGTTGACGTTTCAAGAGATGGTTTCGCGATTTCCCCTGGCTACATTATAATCCATCAGTAAAAGGAGTGTTGTGTTTTCACTGGAGCCAAGGGTTTTCAAGCCAGCCATCTTTTGGCCAAAGAGCAGATGCTGCCTTCTTTAGTGCAGGATTTAGGAACTGGAGAAAAGCCATTGAAAAATTCACAGCACATCAAAACTGCCAAACCCACCGCCACTTTGTAATTGTAACAGCACACCAGCTAAATCCAATCAGTGTCCAGTTATCCAGCGCGTGGGGTAAACAGCAGGAGGACGCAAGGCATTGCTTGATGAAAATTGCCTTTAGAGGCCACACGGATGACAGTGGGAATTTATACCAGCTTTTGAAACTTAGGGCAGAAGAGGATGATCCCATTTTACTGAAGTGGTTAACAGAGCGTACCACAATGTACACAGGCCCCAAAGCACAGAATGAAATTCTGAACATCATGGCCAATAGTCATTCGAGGCATTGCAGCTGAGATTAGGTCTCTTCCGATTGTACAATTTTCATTAATTGTTGATGGTACTCAAGATGTCTCTGGTGCTGAACAGGAGAATGTCTGTCTGCGTTATGTTGACCATGACCATGTCCCTCACAAGGAGTTTATTGGGCTATACAGGGTGTCGGAGACAACAGGCGAGGGCATTGCGAAAGTGGCAACTGATGTGTTGTTGAGGAAACCCGCAAACATATGCTCGGTTCTTTTGTTCAGTAGTGTGTATAGCAGTGGTTCTCAACCTTTTTGGTGTACTGGAACCCCTGCATATTTTGAGGCAAGGCAGGCAAGGTTTTGAGCGGTCCTCAGGGACCTCCACCCCCTCTATATTATATGTAAACTTACTGGAAACCTTGTGGTACTGACTACATTCATTACACTTTTTTATTTCACGGACCCCTTGCAATTAGTCCATGGACCCCTGTTTGAGAACCCCTGGTGTAATTGATATTTGTTCTTTTGTTTAGTAGTTTTCAGTACACTTACAAATTATTTATTTCATGTTATTTTATTTAAAATAGCATACTTTGTGCGACATACTTGTCCATAGCTGCTGTTTGAAGAGTTGAGGCACTGACTGAAGGATATTTTGTTTGATTTATTTGGGTTTTTCATTGAAGTAGTTATTTTGCTTTTAGAACTGTACTTATTTTAAGCTTTTTGTTCTTGCAAAGATATTGTAGTAGACTCAGGCCAGGTGCACATATTTAATGACTATATAAATGTATCAGAAAAAGTCAAATTAAAAGGTCAATTCAATACGGAGACCAACTTTGTGATGGTTCTCAATGGAGATTCTTTTAGATGTGATCACACCATGTTCATTGTATTTATGAAAACTACACCCATACAGTGTACAGTACCATTGTCACCTACTGACCTTTCTTGATATTGCTGGTTGTAAGTACGAATACCTGCATACATACTGGACTGGTAAGGAGCACTGCTATAACTATTATTAGTAGTAGAATTATAATGATTTAAACATTTGAACAAGTTGGGAAAACCCTTCAGTTAACTACTGTACCTATCAATTATCCAGTTGTAGGAATTATGGTTCCTCAATATACATTTAACATATAACAACGTATACTATGTGTTACAGCACTACTTTTGGTGTCCCCCTCAGGAATTGCTCTTGAGAAAATGTAATGTAATTGTCCCCTCCAAGGTTGATATCAGATTTTCGCCCCTGCACTCACCCTCCCATCTTCCTTTTGTTTTTGCCTTCAGTAACCTGTCTTATGTAACCATATCAAAATTAACATGTCATATTAATTTGTATGTTCTGGATTTACTATGTAATGTCTAGTGTATGAGACCTGGATTTACTGTACTACGTAACATCTAGTGTATGAGACCAGGTTGCATGGCAAAATTAGTATAATTATGTGAAATTGTCACCCCATGGCAAAATGTATCGAATTTCTGCAAACATGCTTTAAAATGGCAATATTTTCTCTACACCGCATGGCAAAATGTGTAGAATTGCACGAAATTAACTCTCAAAGATAAAAATGTGTTTATCGCTCTGCTATCAAGAGAACTCGCAAAGATAAAAATGTGTTTATCGCTCTGCTGCCAGTAAAAGGTTTTGTCTCAATGTGGTGGGGATGGATGTCGGTGTTCAAGCAATTGGGCCACTCATATGAGTTTAGATTGTTTGTGAAGTGCTGTATGATGATGATGGTTGGCGATGACGATGGTGGTGATGAATAGCAGTTGTATTACAAATTGTAAAGAAAATCGTTGGTAGTAGAATTACGTGTTATGAATTACGAATTATGTGTTCAATTTTATTGATAAGAAAAATCAATTCATTATTAGAGGGCCTATTTGAGGACAGTCAACGCCCAATGCATTCTGGTCCCTGTGCTGAAGAAGATCCGGAATTTGAGGTGTTGTTCGCCAGTCCGGCCTCCAAACCAATGACTGTATTTATGCACCCAACCCACACGGTTTTCTTCCAGTGACAATCGAAACGGTAAATATTGTATTTATTAGCCATATTCATGACATTTTTAACTGTCTCGTTGAATAAGATACGTTGCTTTAACTATCTACCGCATCCCAAATAGCTTGTTAGCAAATTAGCTAGCTACTTGCTAATTAGTTGGCTAGTTTCCAAGGCTTGCGTTTAGACACCTCGCCGGTTTAATAGTCAGTGTTGGCTAGCTACCATTTGAACCCTGTGATACAGTAATTAATTTACAGTATGTCTACACAGCCCGGTTTGAAATAGTTGTTTGCTAGCTAGCTTGAAGGTGTTGATAAGATCATGTTTTGTGATTTATTATTAGCGTTAAATTAACTAGGCATATTTAAGGTAACTGCAATATTTAGTTGTATTTAATTATTTGGGACAGCGCTTTCAACACCTAACGTTAGTTTTTTTTCAGACTTCCAATGCTCGGCGTTGAACAAATAAAAGTTCAGAGAGCAGTTAGTGCGCTAACTAACTGTAGGACGTTTTGTTATCGCTTCAAGCTTTTTTTTTTTTTTAGGTATACTGTAATAGAAAAGTCACTAGCTAACTAAATAAAAGAACAGAATGAAAAGTTGAATTCAAGTTAAATCCAACTTGTGTACATGCATCTGTGAAGTCAAAGCGTGTAACAACGTCTTTGGAAGGGAAGGCTGTCAGTTATTTGTGGTTAGGTATTTCGGAAAGTCATTATTGAGCAGAAAGCAGACTTCCTGTCTCACGGTCCTCTAAATCATGTAGGTAGGCTATCCTCCATTTTGTTAGTGTACACTCGTCATTCTCTTCAAGTAATTGCCAGGCTTATTGATATAGTATTTGCATGCTCTGCTAAAAAAAACAGGAGTACGTTACAGTTGACATGTAATGTTCTCTGTTCTCTGGCAGGTTGAAAGAGTGCAAAATGTCTCAGGCTGAAAAAATTAAGGTACGTTCTCGACCCAGTATGATAAGAGGATGCTTGCTTCCTCTCAGTTCATTTAATCTAAGTAATACTGTCAGGCTGTCCAATAATGATTTCAGAGGGAGCTTATTTTGAATAGGCCTATATAAACCGGATGTGAATCTGCTTTGGGAAATCAGGATTTATTAGAATTAAACCATTGCAGACATTGAGTTTTAAACAACAATTGCGCATAGAGGATGCAAATATTGTGTATAGTCATCTTACCAGAGAGAGACTTAATTACAGAATGCATGGTCACGCTAGCAGATGCTGCCAGCTTCCAGGCAGCTGCTTTCTTCATGACTCACTGTTGTGCCTTGACCTGGGTTGAAATGAGAACACTCCAATGTATGAGCTTAGCCTAGCTATATTATAGAGATAAAACAAATATTTTTTCACATACACCACATGTGCAGTACAATTTTGTTTTACGGGGCAGCCATAGTAGTGTGGCACCCCTGGAGAAAATTAGTGTTAAGTGCCTTGCTCAAGGGCACATCGATGATATATTTCACTTTGTCTGCTCGGGTATTCGAACCAGCGACCTTTCGGTTACTGGCTACTAGGCTATCTGCTGCTCTAGATGTAATGTAATATATGCTCCTTCCTTACATCTGTTTATAAGCTGAAAAGATGGGTTTAGGCATAACCTTGAAACACTTTGGTTAGACTGCACATTCTATTCTCCCTGGTTACGTGCAGGCTTATTAGGGCCATAAACACTGGAATGCAGGAAATAATGTTTTTGCAAAAGATGGCAGAGACAAGACAAAGTCACCTCATCCAAAGGTCATTCGTGGACAGCTGTTTCTATTGAGTAGTGGCCTAATTGCTGGTTTTAATCTTTGCTTCTGTGATTTACATAGCCCATGCCAAAGTTGAAATGATGGTATTCCTGAGTTGAATGTCTCAGATGCTCATGTTGTTGTCTCATGTATTACAGCAGGGTCAGTTCACCAACCCAGAGACCCCGGGGTATGTGGGCTTTGCCAACCTGCCCAACCAGGTGCACCGCAAGTCGGTCAAAAAGGGCTTTGAGTTCACCCTCATGGTAGTTGGTGAGTGTCATGATATTTGGAACTTAAGTAATGTCTGGTGTTTATGTTTTGAGAGTATTGTTCATATGTAGTATCTAGCCTTAGACAGAACGTCTACACCAGTTGTTTGAGCTTTGCACAAAACCACTGTGTGTCTGCTTGTCGGTGAGTGTCAGCCATTTTCTTGCTGCAGTTTTTTTCTCACTTCAGTAGAGATGAGTTTTGGCCCTCAAAGGGGATGTGTGCCAAAATGATAATGTTCACACAGGTTTGTCAGACCATAACCATCTTAGGAATATAACAGCAAGCAAAGCACATTAATAGGGTTGTCACGATACCAGTATCACAATACTATGATATCAGATTTTCCATGGCAAAAAAATTAAACAGGAATTAGTCTAAACTCTACGGTCCTATTAACAACGTACTTTATGGAAAATTGTGAGTGTTATAGCTTGCAAAATAAACATGTGACTCTAGGTGACAAAATAATGCTGTTTGTTTCTAATATTAGGACTGTTTTCCTCAAGAAATTAAATCAGCTTCATGTTTTGTGTCTTTGCCACGATACTTCAGAATATCGCAATACTGGTCTCATGACAACCCACTATGCATTTCCTTGATTCATTTTGAGTTGGGAGGATAGGCAAAGAAAAAAGCTAACATTCTATATATCTTTAACAGAAAAAACTGGTATTAGGCCTTGTTTGTTCTAAATATTTAAGCTATCACTTCATGCTGTCGACAGAATGGAATGTGACTTATTTGAGCATGTGCCCGGACAGTTAGCTAGTTGACAAATGCAGACATTTCTTTTTCCCATAGCCTCTGCTAACAAATAACATTTCCCACCCTCCCTAAAACTTTGTCAGTAACCACTGTTCCAGATCGCTTCACTTCCTTTTTGAGTTTTTAACGTGAGTTTATGCATGTCCAGCATACGTGTGTGCCAGAGTGTTTGTCTGAGAGAGTGGGATATGTGTAGGATCATGTCAGAGGCCCCTCTTTAGGTCACTGTTGTGAGTAAAGCCTCTAAATAAACGGATGGAGGCTGGGCGTCTCTGGGTCCTCTGGTTTAACCGTGTGAAATGGTTGTCCTTTCTCTCTTCTCCCTCCATGTCTGTGTGGGGGAGGAGGGGGGCCCTATTGTACAGTCATCCCTCTGCCTTAAAATAAACCAGAGTGGAATGTGTGCCTGAGGGGCAGCTCAGCACTGGACAGGCCTCTGCTGCTGCTGCTGCTGAATAGAGAACAGAATAACAAATAAAATTATGAATAAAGCCACACAAGAACTACGATGACAGTTAAATACACGAGAATGCAAGTGTATATACAGTGCATTCGGAAAGTATTCAGACCCCTTCACTTTTTCCATAAAAAAATAAATAACTTTACAGCCTTATTTAAAATAAAAAAGTAATTGTTTTTTCTCTCAATCTACACACAATACCCCATAATGACAAAGCAAAAACAGGTTTAGAAATGTTTGCTAATTTATAAAAAATAAAGTGAAATCACATTTACATAAGTATTCAGACCCTTTACTCAGTACTTTGTTGAAGCACCTTTTGGCAGTGATTACAGCCTCGAGTCTTCTTGGGTATGACGCTACAAGCTTGGCACACCTGTATTTGGGGAGTTTCTCCAATTCTTCTCTGCCGATCCTCTCAAGCTCTGTCAGGTTGGATGGGGAGCATTGCTTCACAGCTTTTCTCAGGTCTCCAGATGTTCGGTCGGGTTCAAGTCCGGGTTCTGGCTGGGCCACTCAAGGACATTCAGAGACTTGTCCTGAAGCCACTCCTGCGTTGTCTTGGCTGTATGCTTAGGGTCGTTGTCCTGTTGGAAGGTGAACCTTTGCCCCAGTCGGAGGTCCTGAGCGCTCTGGAGCAGGTTTTCATCAAGGATCTCTCAGCACTTTGCTCCGTTCATCTTTCCCTCGATCCTGACTAGTCTCCCAGTCCCTACAGCTGAAAAACATCCCCACAGCATGATGTTGCCTCCACCATGCTTCACCATAGGGATGGTGCCAGGTTTCCTCCAGACGTGGCGCTTGGCATTCAGGCCAAAGACCTCAATCTTGGTTTCATCAGATCAGAGAATCTTGTTTCTCATAGTCTGAGAGTCTTTAGGTGCCTTTTGGCAAACTCCAAGCGTGCTGTCATGTTCCTTTTACTGAGGATTGGCTTCCGTCTGGCCGCTCTACCATAAAGGCCTGATTGGTGGAGTGCTGCAGAGATGGTTGTTCTTCTGGAAGGTTCTCCACAGAGAAACTCTTGAGCTCATCGCGTTCTTGGTCACCTCCCTGATCAAGGCCTTTCTCCCCTGATTGCTCAGTTTGGCCGGGCGGCCAGCTCTAGGCAGAGTCTTGGTGGTTCTTCCATTTTAAGAATGATGGAAGCCACTTTGTTCTTGGGTACCTTCAATGCTGCAGACATTTTTTGGTACCCTTCCCCAGATCTGTACCTCGACACAGTCCTGTCTCGGAGCTCTAGGGACAATTCCTTTGACCTCATGGCTTGGTTTATGCTCTGACGTGCACTGTCAACTGTGGGACCTTATACAGACAGGCGTGTGCCTTTCCAAATCATGACCAATCAATTGAATTTACCACAGGTGGACTCCAAGTTGTAGAAACATCTCAAGGATGATCAATAGAAACAGGATGCACCTGAACTCCATTTCAAGTCTTATAGCAAAGGGCCTGAGAACTTTATGTAAAGGTATTTCAGTTGTTTATTTTTGATACATTTGCAAACATTTAAAAAAAACTTGCTTTCGCTTTGTCATTATGGGGTGTTGTGTTTAGATTGCTGAGGATTTTTATTTAAGCCTGTAACAAAATGTGGAATAAGTCAAGGTGTCTGAATACTTTCCAAAGGCACTGTAAAATTCAGTGCCAGTACCTTATTCAATGTGCAGGAGTACTGGAATGTTTGAGGAATATATAAATACTTATGGTAATATATACATGTAAATAGGACTGGGCGATATGGCCTAAACTCTTGTTTTTTTGTGTGTTTAAAAAAAAAACTTATTGGCGATTTCACAATGTAGATCTATTTTTAGTTTAAAAATATATATTTCTCTAAATAGGCCAAAGCTTTGTTACACAATTAAAGATCAATACACTGCATTTCAAACAGCTGGAATAATCTAATGAATTTAGGGCTTGTAAAATTATATCTAGGCTAAATATAAGCCTTCAACCTTAAGACCCACTAAAAATATTTAAATTATATCAAAATAGTTTAACCTGCTTTTTTGCATTCACTGATCTGGCTTTCAAGTCTTGTCTATGAAAGTACAATTTTATTTTGCCTGAACCATGCACAACCACTAATAATGACCAACTTCTGGTAGCAGGGACTATAGAAAATGTACACGGGTCTCATAAACAATCTCTCTAGCCTTTCATCGTGACTCAGTTCCATTACATTACATAGTCATGCGTCTTGTGTAGAGGAGTTTTTTTTACATTAACACGCAACGCTTGCGGTACGGTTTTGCATAAGGACCATATCTTTCATATCGGCGAGAAATCATTTTCAGTTTACAAAATGTTCAATTGATACACAGCTTTTTATAGGGTTAGGGTTCCCACATGGCCATATTTCTATATTACAGCGCTTGTTTCCGTAAAACAGATGGAAGACAGAGTGGGCTACCTGTGCGAGTGGTAAAGGAGCAAATGATACGAGACCAAAAAGACACTCATGAATTCAAACCTAGATTCTTCCAATACATTGGTTTGGAATATTGTGCTTAAATATACATTCAAATTAATTCAATATATCGCCCAGCCCTACATGTAAATGGGAGTAATAGTGACCAGTAGCAGGATAAATACTAAAGGTAATGGGAATCAATAATCTGTGGACACCAGGGTAATGGGGTAATGCATCTAATCAATAATCATTTTCGCAGCAGTGTAGGTTGTGTGAGTGGGTTGAGACCTGTGGATGGGCATAGTCAGCGTGGATAGTCTGAGGGAGATCAGTAGTTGTTAGCACTTTAACAGTGTTATGGGCAGGGGATAGAAGCTGTTTAGGAGTCTGTTGGTCTGAGTCTTGATTCACCAGATTCTGCCAGACGGAAGCATGGAGAACAGTCCATGTCTCAGGTCGCTGTAGTCTTTGGCAATTTTCCCGACATTTCTGACAGCACCTGGCATGCATTTACTGAATGTTTGGGAGCTCACCCCCAGTGATGCGCTGGGCTGTTCGCACCGCCTTCTATAGGGTCTTCTTGTCGCAGACGGTGCAGTTGCCGTGCCATCTGAGGGGCCATGCCAAATAGTTTCAGACTCCTGCGAGAGAAGATGCGTTGCCATGCCTTCACGTCTGTTCTGGTGTGAGAAGACCATGTTAAGTCCACAGTGATGTGAACACAGGAACTTGAAGCTCTTGACCCTCCACTGCGGCCTGTGGATGGGTGTATGCCCCCATGTTTTTTGTAGTCCATCATCCGGTTGCCCTGGCACCACACTGCCAGTTCTCTCACCTCCTCCCTGAAGGCTGTCTCATCGTTGTTGATCAGGCTTACCACCATCGTGTCATCAGCAAACTTGATGATAGATTTGGAGTCGTGCGTGGCCACAAAGTCATGGTTAAACACCCCTGGGGGGGGGGGGGGGCTCTGTGTTGAGGGTCAGCCTACTCTCACCACCAGGGGTCAGGAAGTCCAGGATCCAGTTGCAGATGGAGGTGTTCAGTCTCAGGGTCCCGAGCTTGGAGGGCACTATGGTGTTTCATGCTAAGCTGTAGTCGATGAACAGCATTCTCACATCGGTATTCCTCTTCTCTAGGTGGGAGAGCGCAGTGTGGAGTGCAATTGAGATTGTATCGTCTGTAGATCTGTTTGGGTAGTAGGAGTTTGAAGATGCCTGCCAGCTGGACTGCGAATGCTCTGAGAACGTGCCCTGGATTATCGTCTGGCCCCATAGCTTTGGGAGTGTTAAACCTTAGTCGTGTCACCCTCGGAGAGCGAGATCACCTAGTCATCTAGGATGGCGGGGGCCCTCGTGCACAGTTTGGTGTTTTTTGTCAAAGCGTGCCTAAAATTCATTGTTTCTCTGGTAGAGGCATCGTTGAATAGATCACGGCTAGGTCTTCATTTGTAATCTGTAATGGACTGTAGCCCCTGCTACATGCATTGAGCGTCGGAACCGGTGTAATAGGTTTTTAACCTTGTTCCTAAATTTACCTTTTGTGTGCGGTAGCTGTGTCCTTTAGTTTAGCCCGTACCTCTGTGTTAATCCAGGGATTTTGATTGGGGAAGCAGCGACCCTTCACTTGAGCTTGTTGCGTTTAGGACAAAGGAAAATGTGTGTCTTGTTTTACTGCGAGGTTAATGCATTTCCCACGCTATGAGAGGCCTAATGTGTAGGAAGATACTTGGCTGCAAATGTAGTGTGCCCATTGCCCAACTATTGGGTGTATTGTGGAAAAAGGAACACCCTGCACACATCTAACTGTAGATTCTTGTAGTATTTGTGGTTCGTAGGCTCAAAAGTAATCTGTTATGAACAGATATATTGGGTATATTGCCTTACAGGCACAATGGTCTGTTCTATTTGATTTTAAGTCTCTCTTTTTTTATGATGGGATGATTTTTTAAATATTGATGATTCTGTGTGTTCTGTTTAGGTGAGTCTGGCCTGGGGAAGTCCACCCTCATCAACAGTCTGTTCCTTACGGATCTCTACCCAGAGAGAGTGATCCCCGGAGCAGCAGGTAATGGTTATACACACATACACCAAGGCCAAACTTTCCGCTAACTATCAAAACCCAATTTCTTCCTACATAACCTAATGGGAGTCATTTTAAACAATTTACACCAAATCGCCCCTCATTTAGTCAGTGGCCTCAAGAGTACCTCAACTTTTCCTCTCCCCCTGGTCTCCGTTTAATTTTGTCCCACAGAGAAGATTGAGCGCACGGTTCAGATCGAGGCATCTACGGTTGAGATCGAGGAGAGAGGGGTGAAGCTCCGCCTCACTGTGGTGGACACACCCGGATACGGCGACGCCATCAACAGCCAGGACTGGTAGTCCACTGCCCACCACCTCTTTTGTCCAACATTGAAATTGTTGTTATTGTTGGAATATAGTTGAACTAATATTTTTATAGTTTAAAAAATACATTTTTTTTTTTACATTTTACGGGATTGTTCCCTTTCTAAAAGTTTAAGCTTAGTTTTGCATGGACGACACCCCTATATCTAAAATGTCAGTTCCCATTGCTCTACTCATGTCATACAGTGTTATATGGGTTGGCTTTTCTAACGGCCGCTGCTTCTCGTTTCTCCTCCAGTTTCAGCACCATCATCGCCTACATCGACGACCAGTTTGAGCGCTACCTCCACGACGAGAGCGGTCTGAACCGACGGCACATCGTGGACAACCGCGTCCACTGCTGCTTCTACTTCATCTCCCCGTTAGGCCATGGGTACTCACCTGTTCAACATGTACTTTCTAATTCACAGAGTACTTCCCTTCTACTTCATCTCTCCGTTAGCCCATGGGTACTCACATGTTCAACATGTACTTTCTAATTCACCGAGTACTTCCCTTCTACTTCATCTCCCCGTTAGGCCATGGGTATTCACCTGTTCAACATGTACTTTCTAATTCACCGAGTACTCCTCCCAATTCTTACGCGCTCTCTCTTTCTCTCCCTCTCAGGCTGAAGCCTCTGGATGTACAGTTCATGAAGGCCATCCACAACAAAGTCAACGTGGTCCCTGTCATCGCCAAGGCCGACACACTCACCCTGAGAGAGAGGGAGAGGCTCAAGCGCAGGGTAGGAGACGTTATAGCTCAACCTGATTCTCAAAAGTATACAATGGGAGAACGTTTTTAAGTCGTCTCGTGCAAGGGGTGTAGATGTAGTGATCTTCCTTTCATATGATACAACTGCACCCATGGACTGCCTGTATGTAAATAATCCCTCTGTGGGTTAATAAAGTACTGTATATTCAATTTAATAGTTAAAGCACAGCTAAAGTAAATAGCCCAAATTATGTGTATATCCTCCATATTCCTGTGTGTGGCTGTAGATTCTGGATGAGATTGATGAGCATGGCATCAAGATATACCACCTCCCCGACGCGGAGTCTGACGAGGACGAGGACTTCAAGGAGCAGACAAGGATTCTCAAAGTAATCCCAACCACCTTTTCTAGACTCGGTCCTAAGGATTCTGAACCCCATTTGTCATTTCAGCATACAGTATTGGAATCCTTGATAAAGATGAGCAACAATAACTGTATCAAATAAATCATTTTAATACTTATCTATATTGTATGCACATAAAAAAATTCTCAAATTATATTTTATACTAGTACAATTGTTCAGAGAAAGAGGTTTTGTTTAATAAGTAATATTTTCTCTCAAAGGTAGGTGTCAATTGACACTCCTAAAGATTCTTATAAATAAAGTAGTCAAAAGTTTATTATTTGGTCCAATATTCCTAGCACTTGACTACATCAAGCTTGTGACTCTGCAGTTCTTTTTGGTTGTGTTTCAGAGTTATTTTGTGCCGAATAGAAATGAATGATAAATAATCTATTGTCACTTTAATTGTAATTAAGAATAGAATGTTTCTAAACACTTCTACATTAATTTTGATCCTACTATGATTACGAATAATCTTGAATGAATGGTGAATAATTATAAATGAGAAAGTTAGAGGGTCAATGATTATACCCCAAGACATGCTTAACTCCCCTGTCGTCTTTTATCAAGAGGGTCAATCATTTTGGCGACTGGAATTGAAATCGAGCATGGTTTCTTTGAGACTTTTACTACTGTTCCTGAAAGTTACTAGCAAAGGAAGTTGCAAAAAAAAAAAAAGAAAACATAAAACTTTACAAATAAGATCAGAATGTATGCAATCACCGCAATCACCACCATCGCAAACATGCTATCTGTTTTGACCGTCAGCACCTGCTCTCTCTTCCCTCCAGGCCAGTATTCCCTTTGCGGTGGTTGGCTCCAACCAGCAGATCGAGGCCAAGGGGAAGAAGGTGCGGGGTCGCCTGTATCCCTGGGGCGTGGTGGAAGTGGAGAACCCCGAGCACAACGACTTCCTCAAGCTACGCACCATGCTCATGTGAGTGGGTGGGAGAGCGACCGACTGCACTGGGTCATATCCCCGGAGGGGCTCGCTCTGGCTTCTTCATATATTAGGCTTGAATAGCAGCTTCAAGCAGCATTGAATAGCAGCTTGAGAATCCCGACTTGAAATAGTGGCTAATGGCGATTTTTAATTGAGTGTTTATGGTTGATTCGGCTTATACTACAAAAGCTGTGTCAGTTGTGTAATATGTTGTCAATCCATTAAATGTCAGTCATGAGCAGTGGGTGTCCCGTCTCACATACTGCTTGGTGTTACGCTTATGACGATCTTGAGTTGAGTGGTTGGTTTAGTGCTTGATTGATCGACTGACACCTATCCATCTACAGCACCCACATGCAGGACCTGCAGGAGGTGACCCAGGACCTACACTACGAGAATTTCCGTTCGGAGCGCCTCAAACGAGGCGGAAGGTTGTCCTCTCATGGTTACGTTCTGTCTCCTGCGTACGTACCGGTCTGTCTGCTTGCCTTTCTGTACCCTACCTGCCCCAAACTTCCCATACGCAGTAATATAATATACAACTTCCCATACGCAGTAATATAATATACAACCAAAGACACAAAGGCTTAATGCCACATACACAGCTGAATATAACAGCGCAGATTGATACAGTGTTGAGACATTTGTAACACAAGACTCATGTGTGGCTTTCTTGGATTTGATTGACTTATCTGGCTAAGACAATTGATGGGTAACTAATAGTGTCTGTCAGCCAGTTCCACTTATCTTGTGTTAATGTCTATCAAGAAGTGATTAGGTGATAGTCAGCATTGAAAGTAAATCTCCGTGTTCATTAATATTACATTGTTGAAAAAAAAAAACATTTTAAGTTGGAAAAACTATTTATAATTTTGGATGTACATTCTACAGCAATTTGACCTTGGTAGTGGGTTTGAGTTAGGCATGTATAGTCCGTGTGCTATTTTTTTTATCTTTACGGTTTTATTTTGTAGTGTGCTATGGGTTTTTAACCAGTATATAGTTTGGTTATAGGTTGTAGTAGTAGTATGGGTATCATTCAACTCTAGGAGTGTGGACCCTTTGGATTCTTTGAGACCTTCCTCTATAGCCAATCCAGGAGAAGGGAGAGATTTTACTGCCTTCCTATTGGCTCACCATCAGCCCAATGATGGTGGTCTGGTCTGTCCAATCCTCTGAGTGGACTGTTGGAGGTACTGTTTTCAATGGGGGAGGTACCACTATCCTCCCTGTCTCCCAACCTTGCTGCTCTCTTCTTGCTTCTGCAGCTTGCCCTCTTTCACTTTAACACACAGTTTTCTACTTTTCTACCCCCAATCCGTTCTTTCTCTCTATCACTAATTTACCTCTGGCTCTTTCTACGTGTTGCTTTCGTCATGTCTGCTTAAATACTAGAAAGCTAGAAACTGCACCACACACACACAACCACCAGACGTGGGGATTTACCAAACTGTCTTCCGGAGACCCCCTATGCACATCAGTTTTCACTCCTCCACCTTTCTGCTGATTCTATGAATGACAATGAATACTTTTGAATACTGTATTTTCTTCTGAATGCACAAACTATATAATAACTTGAAATGTATGAGATTTCCAGTGGATATTTATGGCAGGTCTCCCCAATGATTGTGCCTTTTAGCCTAAAGAGCCTAACTCAACAAACCTGTGTCCGTGTTACAGGAAGGGACCGGAGCCGGAGGAAATGGACAAGGACATGATCCTGCAGGAGAAGGAGGCTGAGGTGGGATAGCTAAGCATTCACATCCCTCTCACCACCTACCACTCACACTACCCTTATACTTCCATTCAAATATCACTATTTTAAATAGCCCACTCACATTACCTCTTATAGCCTCACTCTTATGTGGACTGCAGTAAGTTTATTCCATGTGATACGGGTGGTTGTTTTATGGAGGGGAGGGGGGGGGGGGGGGGGGGGTTAGCCAGTTAGTCAGTGATCTAAGTTTTGGTATTAATGTTATGTTTATTTTGTTCTGTGCAGCTGAGGAGAATGCAGGAGATGATTACCAAGATGCAGGCCCAGATGCAGATTAAGCCTGATGGAGCGGGAGACGGCCAGCATGTGTGACACTCACCACGGTAAGAACAACACGTCCATTTTGACACTAAACACAGCAAACCCGTGTTATGAAAACTCAAATGTACACTATGGTATATTGTGGACCTGTATGGCTCAGTTGGTAAGCGTGTGCAGTGCCATGGTTGTGGGTTCAACACCTGTAGTAATCAAAATACACACAAATGATTTGAACTTGCTCGACGGTATGTCTCTTTGGATAAAAGTGTCTGCTAGGTGGTATATATTTTTTATTTCTATACTGAACAAAAATATAAATGCAATATACCAAACATTTCAAAGATTTTACTGAGTTAGTTCATAGAAGGAAATAATTTAAATCAATTAATTAGGCCCTAATCTATGGATTTCACATGACTGAGAATACAGATATGTATCTGTTGGTCACATATACCTATAAAAGTAGGGGCGTGGATCAGAAAACCACAGTATCTGGTGTGACCACCATTTGCCTCATGCAGCGCGACACATCTCCTTTGCATAGAGTTGATCATGCTGTTGATTGTGGAATGTTGACCCACTCCTCTTCAATTGCTGTGTGAAGTTGCTGGATATTGGCGGGAACTGGAACATGCTGTCATACATGTCGATCCAGAGCATCCCAAACATGCTCACTGGGTGACATGTCTGAGTATGCAGGCCATGGAAGAACTGGGACATTTTCAGCTTCTAGGAATTGTGTACAGATCCTTGCGACATGGGGCATTATCATGCTGAAACATGAGGTGATGGCGGCGGATGAACAGCACGACAATGGGCCTCAGGATATCATCACAGTATCTCCGTGTATTCAAATTGCCATTGATAAAAGGCAATTGTGTTCATTCTCTGTAGCTTATGCCTGCCCATACTGTAACCCCACCGCCACCATGGGACACTCTGTTCACAACGTTGACACCAGCAAACCGCTCACCCACACAACGCCATACACGTGGTCTGCGATTGTGAGGCCGGTTGGACATACTGTCAAATTCTCTAAAACGACATTAGAAGCAGCTTATGGTAGAGAAATTAACATTAAATTCTCTAGCAACAGCTCTGAACATTCCTGCAGTCAGCATGCCAATTGCACACTCCCTCAACTTGAGACATCTGTGGCATCAAGGTGTGACACAACTGCACAGATCGCAATTTACTGGGGGGCTGGGGTGGTTATCAAACTTCTTTTTGGGGGGGGGGGGGGGGGGTTTGGGGTCATGGTTGGGTAGTGTTTTTTTGGGGGGGTAAACATTTTCTCTTGTAGATTTTACTAGACTTAACAAAAATATAAACGCAACATGCAGCAATTTCAAAGATTTTACTGAGTTACAGTTCATAGAAGGAAATCTGTCAATTAAAACAAATTAATTAGGCCCTAATATATGGATTTCACATGACTGGAGCCAGGCCCAGCCAATCAGAATTGGTTTTCCCCACAATTGCTTCATTACAGATAGGAATGCTCCCCCCCCCCCCCTGACAATCCTGCAGGTGTAGAAGCCAGATGTGGAGGTCCGAGGCTGGCGTGATTACACGTGGTCTGCGGTTGTGAGGCCGGTTGGCTATACCTGTGTAATGTTGTTAAATCAACTTCTTGATATGCCACACCTATTAGGTGGCTGGATTATCTTGACAAAGGAGAAATGAATGCTCACTAACAAGGATGTTAACAAGTTTGTGCACAAAATTTGAGATTATTTTCGTACATATGGAAAATGTCTGGCAACTTTTATATCACTCCTGAAACATGGGACCGACGCTACGTGTTGCGTGTTATATTTTTGTTCATTGCCTAAGGAAAGCATTCAGACCCCTTTTTCCACATTTTGTTACGTTACAGCCTTATTCTAAAATATATCTTTTTTATATATTTTTTAAAATGTTTGCAAATGTACAAAAAAATAATAATTATACCTTATTTACATAAGTATTTAAACCGTTTGCTATGAGACTCTAAATTGAGCTCCGGTGCATCCTGTTTCCATTGATCATCCTTAAGATGTTTCTACAACTTGGTTGGAATTGGTCAATTCAATTGATTGGACATGATTTGGAAAGGCCCACGCCTGTCTGTCTATATAAGGTCCCACAGTTGACAGTGCATGTCGGAGCAAAAACTGAGCCATGGGGTCGAAGGAACTGTCCCTAGAGCTCCGAGACAGGATTGTGTCAAGGCACAGATATGGGGAAGGGTACCAAAAAATGTCTGCAGCATTGAAGGTCCCCAAGAACAGTGGCCTCCATCATTCTTAAATGGTAGAATTCTGGAACCACCAAGACTCTTGCAAGAGCTGGCCGCCCAGCCAAACTGCGCAATCGGTGAAGGGCCTTGGTCAGGGAGGTGACCAACAACCCGATGGTCACTGACAGAGCTCTAAAGTTCCTCTGTGGAGATGGGAGAACCTTCCAGAAGGACAACCATCTCTGCAGCACTCCACCAATCAGGCCTTTATGGTAGAGTGGCCAGACGGAAGCCACTCAGTAAAAGGCACATCACAGCCCGCTTGGAGTTTGCCAAAAGGCACCTAAAGACGTTCAGACCATGAGAAACAAGAGATTCTCTGACCTGATGAAACCAAGATTGAGCTCTTTGGCCTGAATGCCAAGTGTCAAGTCTGGAGGAAACCTGGCACCAACCCTACGGTGAAACTTGGTGGTGGCAGCATCATGCTGTGGGGATTTCTTTCAGCTGCATGGACGGGGAGACTAGTCAGGATCGAGGGAAAGATGAACGCAGCAATGTACAGAGAGATCCTTGATGAAAACCTGCTCAGGACCTCAGACTGGGGAGAAGGTTCACCTTCCAACAGGGCCATGACCCTAAGCACACATTCAATACAACGCAGGAGTGGCTTCAGGACAAGTCTCTGAATGCCTTTGTGGCCCAGCCAGAGCCCGGACTTGAACCCGATCGAACATATCAGGAGCGACCTGAAAATAGCTGTGCAGCAACGCTACCCATCCAACCTGATTGAAAGGATCTGCAGGGAATAATGTGAGATACTCCCCAAATACAGGTGTGCCAAGCTTGTAGCGTCATACCCAAGAAGAATCAAGGCTGTAATCGCTCCCAAAGGTGCTAAAACCAAAGTACTGACTAAAGGGTCTGAATACTTATGTAAATGTCTTATTTCAGTTTTTATCTTTTTTTTATATGAATTAGCAAACATCTCTAAGCCTGTTTTTGTTTTGTCATTATTGGGTATTGTGTGTAGAATGAAAAGGGGCGTAAACTTTTTTTAATACACTTTTGAATAAGGCTGTAACCTAACAAAATGTGGAAAAAGTCAAGTGGTCTGAATAATTTACGATGGCATCAGATGTACTCAATCAGAATTATTGGTCCCTTTTAGTCTGAATTCATATATATCCAACATTAGGAAGTACAAGTCCTTATGTATCACTTTTGTCTTTCCCTGCAGGTTTTCAAGCTGTCTTTTGAGCTTGACCAGAGATAGATGGAGGGATTGCAGAAGAGAAGGGAGCGAAAACAAGAGCAAGATAACAACTGGGCCTTGTCTCATACTGCTTCCCACTATATTTTGTTTATTTCAGTCCTACTTGGGATCATTTTGAATTTTTTTGTTTTTGTTTTTGTATCTAAGCAGTATTACATTTTTATATTTACACACATTTTCTTTCTAATATTCCATATTGCTCCTTATTCATTTGTTTCATTCTATTGGACTGGACCATGCCAGTTAGTCACCAAATGAAGAATAACTCTTTTAACCAGGGAAATGTTTTTATTATAGAACCATTGTTCTTTATTACATTTTTTTGCTGTTGAGAAAGCCAAAAGCTGCTGCTGCTCCTCAGTACTGTCTTTGCACTCTGCCTCTGCTAAAACCACTCATGAACGGTCGATCGTGTTACTTACTGTGGCTCCGCGTTACGAGTGGGAAAGGCCAACTTACTGTGAAAGTTAGCAGCGCTCTTCTCTTTCGTGGAGCCGTACAGCTAAAACTGTAATAATTTTCTTTCTCTAGTGGTTGTCATGCCAATGTTAAAATATCTTTAAACGATAGTCTTTGAAAAGCAGCATAAAGATGTTTCCTTATTGCTAGGATTCGTTGACCGTGTTCTCTTTCTCCTACTCCCTCGCATGCAGCTCTTAACCCAGTCTGAAGTGTCGTTGTGTTGAAACGACTGGTTGTGACTGAAATACATGACACTGTGACCTTCCCAGTCATCCTGTAGCCCTGAACCAATGAAGGAGACATACCTTGGTGTTTACTGCATGTGCCTCTATGAATACTGGGCCTGTAAAGTGTCTCCGAGTAGGAGTGGCAATCTAGGATCAGTTCAGCCTTTTAGATCATAATGAATATGGTTATATAGGCGGGGGACCCCAATCCCAGATCAGCACTCCTACTCGGAGACGCTTTATGACAGCCCCCAGGTTTTAACATATTGCAAAGTGAATTGATGTTTTAGGCAAAAGCCCTAGCGAACTAAAAGAAAATTGAATTACTGTGATGTTCGGACCAGGCTTATGCATCGAAAATGACTTTGCTTTTCCTCGTGGCCCCCAGTAATATTGATGATTGTTGAATTAAGTGCATCCAGAGTGATGTGGAGTTCGTGCTGTAAAGCCCATGCTGTACTTGGTGTAATATGATATCCATATCCTTCTATTCTTTATGGCTGAGTGTCAATGGGTTAAGACTGAAACGTGACTGACGTATGGATGTTGGACAGGCCCAGTTAGTTGCTATGACCGCTTGCCTGGTCATTGTGATGACCTGGTTCGATTGTGTCACTATCCTACGCAAGCCAAGTCAGAGTTATTAACATTCCAGTTTCTGCTGTTTTATCCAATGACTATCAAATAAAACCCTTGACGTATGCTATCTTGTAATAAAGTTTATATTAAAGCTAGATTCTAGTTTGCTTCATTTGTCATTTTACAAAAATCCTGATCCTATGTATCGTAATATATTTATAAGTGGCTCATGTTTAGCCATGCGATAAATCCTTCATTATCTAATCTTCCATCCAGATTCCAATATCTTCAGTAGTAAAATATTTTCTATTTGTATTTATTATAGATCCCCATTAGCGGCTGCCAAGGCAGCAGCTACTCTCTTCCTGCGGCCCAGCAAAATTTTAAGGCAGTTATACAATTTAAAAAACATTTACAATACGTTCACAACAGATTTCACAACTCATTAAGTGTGCCCTTAGGCCCCTACTCTACCACCACATATCTACAACACAAAATCATATACATATGCACGTGTCTTTGCCTATGTTTGTGTTTCTTCACTGTCTGCTGTTTTTTAAATCTAATTTTACTGCTTGCATGAGTTACTTAATGTGGAAAAGAGTTCTGTGTGTAACTGACAGTTAGACTTACAGGTTATGTCGTTGTTTTGTGTTTGAATTGTTTACGTGTCCGCTGTGCAGGGAAATAATAAGACAAGCGGAACTATGTAGCTAATAACTGTTGTAACGGGGATCCTTATTGTAGCAACACACTTTTGGAGGGAAGGCAATCCCGCGCTGTGTTAGCTAAGTTTGCATGTCATCGGGTGTAGTTCATAAAGTTTGAAGCGTGTATGTTAGGATGGTAACGTTATAATAATTAAGGATGAAGCGTGAATTCATGCCAGGAATAATAAGTGTGAAGTTTGATTTCCTCCCTTCTGTAATAAGCAGCCAATGAGGTATTTTTCCTTTATTCATGTGTTTAATCTAATACTGTTATAGCGCCGGCTAAACTGTTTATGTATGTAAGCACTTCAGAGTTATACCAAGCTAATAAGTCACTCGTAAGATAAGGTTGTAAGAGTGTGCTTAACTGTATTTTTCATTTACTTTATAGTTCTCACGGAAGGTGATAATTCTGACTAAATCTACAGAATAAAGCCGCCAGTTAAAATCAAGGAACGGTTGTGCTCGTGGTTACTGGAGGGAGCTACACTGTGTATTCATGGCTCTATGTAGTGCTGTGCGCCTCCCATAGAGTCTGTACTGGACTTGGGGATTGTGAAGAGACCTCTGGTGGGATGTTTTGTGGGGTATGCGTGGGTGTCCGAGCTGTGTGCCAGTAGTTCAAACAGACAGCTCTGTGCATTAAACATGTCAATACCTCTCACAAATACAAGTAGTGATGAAGTCAATCTCTCCTCCACTTTGATCCAGAAGAGATTGACATGCATGTTATTGTTAGCGCTCTGTGTACATCTAAGGGCCAGCCGTGCTGCCCTGTCCTGAGCCAATTGCAATTTTCCTAAGTTCCTCTTTGTGGTACATGACCACACAACTCCACAGTAGTCCAGGTGTGACAAAACTAGGGCCTGTAGGACCTGTTAATAGTGCTGCTAAGAAGGCAAGGCTGCACTTTATGGACAGACTTCTCCCCATCTTAGCTACTTAGCAATATGTTTTGACCATGACAGTTAACAATCCAGGGTTAGTCTAAGCAGTTTAGTCACCTCAACTTGCTCAATTTCCACATTACAATAGGTTTAGTGGATGATTTATTCCAAATACAATGCTTTTTGTTTTTGAAATATTTAGTGCTAACTTATTCCTTGCCACCCCTTCTGAAACTAACTACAGCTCTTTAAGTATTTCAGTTGCTGTAGTAGCCGACGTGTATTGTGTTGAGTCATCCGCATACATAGACACACTGGCCC